>NC_132816.1:20351314-20561314 GCF_048594095.1 Paramormyrops kingsleyae
ACAGGGTTCTACATTCTGTCCTACATTTGCTGACCTGTTAGACCGATACTAACTAATCTATATCCTGATTTCTACCTACTACTGAGACCATCTGACCAAAACAATGCATTCAGTCAGGTTCAGGCACTACACCACAGGGTTCTACATTCTGTCCTACATTTCCTGACCTGTTAGACCGACACTCAACAATCTACATCATGATTTCTACCTTCTACTCAAACCATCTGACCTAAACAAGTTCTGTTCTGTCTGACATCTGCTGACCTGTAGTTCTGTCTGACTTTTTAGTATCCTCCTCTACGGTTTGCCCTACATCTCCTGTCACATTAGAGCTACGCTAAATCTCCATCCTGTTATGGCAGTCTAATTGTTGCCCGGTCAATTAAGTACGACATGCCAAATCAAACAACATGTAGAACTTGCTTCTGCATCTTTGCGTTTTTGCATAATTCATATTGGTCTGAAAACAAGACATTTCGTTAACCTCCTAGGATTTTCACCAAACCTACACAAATCTGGTATCATTTAAATCAGGAGACAGTCATAATAAATAATTCATAAAAAAATCATAAACTTTCCATGAGGTATAGTCACCAGCCACACACAAACCATACAGGTGCCATGCCCAATTCAATCAGACAGCTATATCTCAGGCCTGCCTCAGCCAATCATCACCAAACTTTAATATATCCTGTAGAATAGTAGTCCGGAAGGGCCCTCCAAATTTGGTGCCGATCGGTCAAACGGGGGCGCTACAACAATATAACATGTCTGTATAAACCTTGAAAATCAGTTCAACTTACATTTATCTCATTTCTGTTCTAGTGACATATTACTGGTTAAAATATTTTGTACTGCCAGTTCTGTGAGTCATGCCAAATCAAGACATATGCAATGCCCAATGATAGTCATTTTCATTCCCTTGTGATGTTTAATAACTTAATAAATAACATATTACTGTAACTTCTACAATATCCAGCCCAAGTAGGTCATTCTGGTAGTACATCAATCAGGACATTGCCCTTATGGATAATTCATAAAAATATCTTGACCTGTATGCTATGGCCACCAGCTACAACAAACCTGCACCATATCCATGCTCATTTCAATCAACCATCTGAATCTCAGCCGTGCTTCAGCCAATCCTCATCAAATTTGACGGCCTAATGTAGTAAGGGACCTCAGACAGACCCTCCAATATTGGTGCCAATCGGTCAAACAGGGGCGCTACAGCCACTGTCCATATATGTCTAAGACCCACCTTAGCAAATTCAGCTGAAATGTCCTTATTTCTCATAAAACCTTGAAAGAATTGTTACCTTTCCCTTCACCTGAGTCCATATTTTTTATTCACTTTCATTTTTCACCAATTTGCCTCATAGAACATTATCAGACTTAATTTACACATAAGAAGGCCTGAAAGTATTGAATACAATTTCTAAAATGGAGCGCTGACTCCACCTGCTGGCCACACTGTTTCCATGCCTATTTCATTCAAATAGCTATATCTCTGGCATGCTTCATCCAATCCTCACAAAATTTGATGCACGGCTGTGTTACTAGACTGCCTCAGCCAAGCTGCAAAAGACCTTCCAAGTTTGGTGGCAATCAGTCAAACGGGGGCACTACAGCCACTGTCATAATATGTCTAAGACCAACCTTGGTTAATGCAGCTGAAATCTGCTTATTGTTTATTTAAAAATTAAAATATTAATCACCTTAACCTTCATCTAAGTCCATATTTTTAATCTGCTTATATTCTCCTGCCATTTGACTTTTACAAATCTTTCAAACTTTAATCTTTCTTCAGGCTGTGTACACTACAGCAATTACAATTTTATAATAAATTGGCCAGCAGGTGGAGTCAGCGCTCCATTTCAATAATGCCTTCAATACTTTTAGCCTTTCTCCTGTCTAAATATACATCCTAGAATAGCATACAGCATGATATTACTGCTGTTACATGTCACACTCCCGCAACTCAGCACTTTGTTAAGAATATGCAACACAGCCTATGTTTACACAGGCAGTATAAAAAAGCAACTATGTAATATCTACACTTACCAGACCAGGTATGAAGGTCCCTAAATCTACCAACTAGTCAGGCCATCTGACCCAAAACATGTATTAAGTCAGGCTAAGGCACTCCACCACAGGGTTCTACATTCTGTCCTGCATTTGCTGACCTGTTAGACCGATACTAACTAGTCTATATCCTGATTTCTACCTACTACTCAGACTATCTCACCAAAACATTACATTCAGTCAGGTTCAGGCACTACACCACAGGGTCCTACATTCTGTCCTACATTTCCTGACCTGTTAGACGGACACTCAACAATCTCCATCCTGATTTCTACCTTCTACTCAAACCATCTGTTGTCCTACCTGTCCTACCTGTCCTACTTGTCATACCCTTTGGACCCTTCAGTAACTGCCTGCAGTTTCTAGTTATTATTAAGGGTCCAAAGGACGAAGTCCTTATGGACCATTATTGTTTTTCTTAGGATTATTATTAAGGGTCCAAAGGACGAAGTCCTTATGGACCATTATTGTTTTTCTTAGGATTATTATTATTATTAAGGGTCCAAAGCACGTAGTGCTATGGAACCTTATTGTTTTTGTTAGGATTATTATTATTTTTATTTTTATTTTTATTATTTTTCTTCCCTAAAACTGAATGCCCAGCCTAAACCGTAAGTCCTAGGCTGACCAAACTTGGTACGATGATTGGAATTCCTACCCACTACTCAGGTTGTCCGACCCGTCCGACTCAGCCAGAGGGGGGCGCCGTAGCGCCCCCCAACACGTTTCGGTCGATATCTCCTGTCCTGTTTGTCCTACAACCGAAATTCTTTTTTCTGCTTATACAGACAGCCATGCCCTACCAAAAAGTCAATGGGACCATGAAGCTCCGCCTACTTAGATTTTTTGCTAATTTGCATATTTTGCAAATACTACTTATCTCTTAAAGTCCTAGCTTGTCCTACCAAATCAGACAAATGAGTTGTCAAACGAATCAGAACTGTGAGCTAATCGAGAATTTCTAAAAAAATTTAGACATTTTTGTATTGTACGGCCATTAGCCACGCCGAAACAATGTCCAAATTTGTCCTGTTTTGGTCTGATGGCTATAACTTGGCCGTGCCTTGGCCTACGTTGACCAAATTTGAAATGCCAGCTCCGTACAGCATTCTGGGGACATCGTCCAAACCGGTCCGCATTTCGTCCATAGGGGGCGCTACAACTAAAAACTGCCAATATCTCCTGACTGCCTTGGCCAATCCGAGTGAAATTTGGCCCATATGTACTAGGTCCCAGCCTGAGGTCAGTCACCTACAATGACAGTCATAAGTCCTGAAACAGTGGCCGTCATCAGCCAATCAATATCAAGCAGCAATTTGACTGGCTTAATGATGACCAATCCAAATCAAATTTAGCTGGTACATTTGTGCTCTGACCCACAGCCCACCCTGTTAAGGACATCTCATTAGGCCAGATGGGGGCGTGACAGCACCCCCATCTGCATTTCTGCCTATTTCTCCAGAACTGCCAAGCTTACACTTTAATTTTATTGCCAGTCCAATTCACTATGTCCAGCTGAATGCAACTGCATATAGCACTTGGTTCTACATCTTTGCATTTTTGCATGATTTATATTTCTCTGAAAACAGGCTTTTTCATTATCCTCCTAGGATTTTCACCTCACCTGCATAAGTCTGTTGTCTTTAAAATCAGGAGACAGTCCTTTTAAATATTGACAGAAAAAAAATTAAACTTTCGGTAAGGTACTGCCAAAAGCCACACCATGACCATACTTATGCCATGTCCATTTCAATCAGACAACTATATCTAAGGCATTCTTCATCAAATCATTGCCAAATTTCTCTCACTATTGTAGGGCTCTACCACGGAGAGACCCTCCAAATTTTGTGTCAATTGGTCAAATGGGAGCGCTACGGCCACTGTTCATATGTTACTAAGACCAACCTAGGCCAATTCAGCTAAAATGAGTTACCAGATCAGGTAGGAAGGTGTCCAGCGATCTCACCCATTTTACCAACAGCAGCGGGTGGCTCAGTGGGCTAAACTTGCATGCTTGTAATCAGAGGGTCGCCGGTTCGAACCCAGCTTCGGTGGGTACTCGAGCTAGACAGCCCGATGTGCGCAGCATGCTCTCCGTAAAGCAAGTGGGGAGACGTAAAGGTGTTTTCCACATGAGGGAAAAAAAATACACAAAATTTTATTTAAACCAGCCATTCAGATGGGCTCAGGCTCTCTTCCAAACGGTTAGATTATAATTATTTTTCTTCCCTAAAACTGAATGCCCAGCCTAAACCATAAGACCTAGGCTGACCAAATTTGGCACCAAGATGCCTATTCCTACCCACTACTCAGCCCCTATGACCCGTCCCAGTCAGTCAGATGGGGGCGCTACAGCAGTCTGATTTGCATTTCTGCCTATATCTACAGAACTGTCAAGCCTACAGTTGAAATTTATTGCCAATCGAATTCACAACGTCATGTCAAACCTGACAACGTATAGAACTTGGTTCTGCATCTTTGTGTTTTTGCATGATTTATAGTTCTTTGAAAACAGGTTATTTCATTAAACTGCAAGGATTTTCACCGAACCTACATAAATCTGCTGTATTTATAATCAGGAAACAGTCCTTTTAAAGACTTACAGAAAAAAACTTAAACTTTCGGCAAGGTACAGCCACCAGCCACACCCTGACTGTACTGGTACCTCGCCCATTTCAATCAGACAGCTATATCTCAGGGATGCTTCAGCCAATCATTACAAAATTTCTCTCGCAAATGTATGGCTGTACCGCAGAGATACCATACAAATTTTTTGTCGATCGGTCAAACGGTAATGCTACGGCCACTGTCTGTATGTGTCTAAGACCCACCTAGGCTCATTGAGCTAAAATGAGTTACCAGATCAGGTAGGAAGGTGTCTACTGATCTCACCCTTTTTGCCCACGGCAGTGGGTGGCTCAGTGGGCTAAACTTGTATGCTTGTAATCAGAGGGTTGCAGGTTTGAACCCAGCTTCGGTGGGTACTCGAGCTACGCATCCCGATGTGCACAGCATACCCTCCATAAAGTGAGCTGGGGAGATGTGGATTAATGAAGCTTCTTTTTTTATAATTTAGACGGGCTCAGGGACTCCTTCATAGGGTTGAACAATAATTATTTTTCTTCCCTACAATTAAATGCCCAGCCTAAACCGTAAGTCCTAGACTGACCAAATTTGGCAACAAGATTCCTATTCCTACCCACTACTCAGTCCCACTGACCCGTCGCAGTCAGTCAGAGGGGGGCGCTACAGCACCCCGATTTGCATTTACGCCTATATCTACAGAACTGTCAAGCCTACAGTTGAAATTTATTGCCAGTCCAATTCACTATGTCATGACGAATTTCAACTGCATATAGAACTTGGTTCTACATCTTTGCCTTTTTGCATGATTTATAGTTGTTTGAAAATAGGTTATTTTGTTAACCTCGTAGGATTTTCGCCCAACATACATAAATCTGGTGTCATTAAAACCAGGAGACAGTCCTTTTAAAGATTTAGAGAAAAAACTTAAACTTTCAGTAAGATACAGCCACCAGCCACACCCTGACTGTACTGTTGTCTTGCCCATTTCAGTCAGACAGCTATATCTCAGGGATGCTTCAGCCAATCATTACAAAATTTGGCTCACTGATGTATGACTGTACCGCAGAGAGACCCTTGAAATTTTGTGTCAATAGGTCAAACGGGAGCGCTATAGCCACTGTCCATATATGTCTAAAACCGACCTAGTCTAATTAAGCTACTGTATAATGAGTTACCAGATCAGGTAGGAAGGTGTCTACTGAGCTCACTCATTTTACCAACAGCAGCGGGTGGCTCAGTGTGCTAATCCTGTGTGCCTGTAATCAGAGGGTCGCTGGTTCGAACCCAGCTTAGGTTGGTGTTTCAGCTAGGTATCCTGATGTGCACAGTGTACTCTCTGATGTTTACTGGCCTGTTACACCTGCACTAAAAGCATCTACATCGTAATGTCTGCCTACTACTGAGACCGTCCTGCTCTGTCCTACATCTCCTATCCTGTTATGGCAGTCTAATTCTGTCTGACTTTCTACTACCCTTGCCGCCGGTTCTCTGCCGTTATTCCTCTACTGTCCTACCAGTCCGATCGTCCTGCGCTTTGGACCCTTTCGTAACTGCCTGCAGTTTCTAGTTATTATTATTATTATTTTTCTGCCCTAAAACTGAATGTACAGCCTAAACTGTAAGAGCTAGACCAACCAAACTTGGTCAGATGATGTCAATTCCTACCCACTACTCAGGTTGTCCTACCCAGTCCTGCCAGCCAGATGGGGGCGCCTTAGCGCCCCCCAACACGTTTCGGTCGATATCTCCTGTCCTGTTAGACCTACAATCGAAATTCTTTGTTCTACATATACAGACAGCAAAGCCCTACCAACTTGCCATTTGGACTATGAAGCTCCGCCTACTTAGATTTTTTGCTAATTTGCATAATTTGCCAATCCTACTTTTTCCTTAAAGTCCTGGCTTGTCCTACCAAATCAGACAAATGAGGTGTCAGACGAATCAGAATTCTCTGCTGATCAAGAATTATCCACAAAATTCAGACATTTTTATATCCTACGGCCATTAGCCACGCCCAAACAATGTCCAAATTTGGCCCGTTTTGGTCTGACGGCTATAACTTGGCCGTGCCTTGGCCTACCTTGACCAAATTTGAAATGCTACCTCCCTACACCATTCTGGGGACACGGTCCGAGGCGGGCCGCATTTCGTCAATAGGGGGCGCTACAACTAAAAACTGGCAATATCTCCTGACTGCCTTTGCCAATCTAACTGAAATTTGGTAGATATGTACTAGGAAGCAGCCTGTGGTCAGTCACCTACAATGGCAGTAATTATTCCTTAAAGAGTGGCCGCCATCAGCCAATCAAAATCAAGCAGGCATTTCACAGGCTTCTCAATGACCAATCTAAATCAAATTTGGGTGATACATTTGTGCTCTGACCCTCTGCCTAAACTGTAAAGGACACCTCACTCGGCCAGATGGGGGCGCAACAGTGACAACTTTTGCATTTCTGCCTATTTCTCGAGAACGGTGAAGCCTACAATCGACATTTCTTGCCAGGTCAATTCAGTACGACATGCCAAATCAAACAACATGTAGAACTTGCTTCTGCATCTTTGCGTTTTTGCATAATTCATATTGGTCTGAAAACAAGACATTTCGTTAACCTCCTAGGATTTTCACCAAACCTACACAAATCTGGTATCATTTAAATCAGGAGACAGTCATAATAAATAATTCATAAAAAAAATCATAAACTTTCCATGAGGTATAGTCACCAGCCACACACAAACCATACAGGTGCCATGCCCAATTCAATCAGACAGCTATATCTCAGGCCTGCCTCAGCCAATCATCACCAAACTTTAATATATCCTGTAGAATAGTAGTCCGGAAGGGCCCTCCAAATTTGGTGCCGATCGGTCAAACGGGGGCGCTACAACAACATAACATGTCTGTATAAACCTTGAAAATCAGTTCAACTTACATTTATCTCATTTCTGTTCTAGTGACATGTTACTGGTTAAAATATTTTGTACTGCCAGTTCTGTGAGTCATGCCAAATCAAGACATATGCAATGCCCAATGATAGTCATTTTCATTCCCTTGTGATGTTTAAAAACTTAATAAATAACATATTACTGTAACTTCTACAATGTTCAGCCCAAGTAGGTCATTCTGGTAGTACATCAATCAGGACATTGCCATTATGGATAATTCATAAAAATATCTTAACCTGTACGCTATGGCCACCAGCTACAACAAACCTGCACCATATCCATGCTCATTTCAATCAACCATCTAAAGCTCAGCTGTGCTTCAGCCAATCCTCATCAAATTTGACGGCCTAATGTAGTAAGGGACCTCAGACAGACCCTCCAATTTTGGTTCCAATCGGTCAAATGGGGGCGCTACAGCCACTGTCCATATATTTCTAAGACCCACCTTAGCAAATTCAGCTGAAATGTCCTTATTTCTCATAAAACCTTGAAAGAATTGTTACCTTTCCCTTCACCTGAGTCCATATTTCTTATTCACTTTCATTTTTCACCGATTTGCCTCATAGAACATTATCAGACTTAATTTACACATAAGAAGGCCTGAAAGTATTGAATACAATTTCTAAAATGGAGCGCTGACTCCACCTGCTGGCCACACTGTTTCCATGCCCATTTCATTAAAATAGCTATATCTCTGGCATGCTTCATCCAATCCTCACAAAATTTGACGCACATCTGTGTTACTAGACTTCAGAAAGACCTTCCAAGTTTGGTGGCAATCGGTCAAACGGGGGCACTACAGCCACTGTCCTAATATGTCTAAGACCAACCTTGGTTAATGCAGCTGAAATCTGCTTATCGTTTATTTAAAAATTAAAAAATTAATCACCTTTCCCTTCATCTAAGTCCATATTTTTAATCTGCTTATATTTTCCTGCCATTTGACTTTTACAAATCTTTCAAACTTCAATCTTTCTTCAGGCTGTGTACACTGCAGCAATTACAATTTTATAATAAATTGGCCAGCAGGTGGAGTCAGCGCTCCATTTCAATAATGCCTTCAATACTTTTAGCCTTTCTCCTGTCTAAATGTATAACCTAGAATATGATACAGCATGATATTACTGCTGTTACATGTCACAATACGCAACTCAGCACTTTGTTAAGAATATGCAACACAGCCTATGTTTACACAGGCAGTATAAAAAAGAAAACTCTGTAATATCTAGACTTACCAGACCAGGTATGAAGGTCCCTAAATCTACCAACTAGTCAGGCCATCTGACCCAAACCATGCATTCAGTCAGGCTAAGGCACTCCACCACAGGGTTCTACATTCTGTCCTACATTTGCTGACCTGTTAGACCGATACTAACTAATCTATATCCTGATTTCTACCTACTACTGAGACCATCTGACCAAAACAATGCATTCAGTCAGGTTCAGGCACTACACCACAGGGTTCTACATTCTGTCCTACATTTCCTGACCTGTTAGACCGACACTCAACAATCTACATCATGATTTCTACCTTCTACTCAAACCATCTGACCTAAACAAGTTCTGTTCTGTCTGACATCTGCTGACCTGTAGTTCTGTCTGACTTTTTAGTATCCTCCTCTACGGTTTGCCCTACATCTCCTGTCACATTAGAGCTACGCTAAATCTCCATCCTGTTATGGCAGTCTAATTGTTGCCCGGTCAATTAAGTACGACATGCCAAATCAAACAACATGTAGAACTTGCTTCTGCATCTTTGCGTTTTTGCATAATTCATATTGGTCTGAAAACAAGACATTTCGTTAACCTCCTAGGATTTTCACCAAACCTACACAAATCTGGTATCATTTAAATCAGGAGACAGTCATAATAAATAATTCATAAAAAAATCATAAACTTTCCATGAGGTATAGTCACCAGCCACACACAAACCATACAGGTGCCATGCCCAATTCAATCAGACAGCTATATCTCAGGCCTGCCTCAGCCAATCATCACCAAACTTTAATATATCCTGTAGAATAGTAGTCCGGAAGGGCCCTCCAAATTTGGTGCCGATCGGTCAAACGGGGGCGCTACAACAATATAACATGTCTGTATAAACCTTGAAAATCAGTTCAACTTACATTTATCTCATTTCTGTTCTAGTGACATATTACTGGTTAAAATATTTTGTACTGCCAGTTCTGTGAGTCATGCCAAATCAAGACATATGCAATGCCCAATGATAGTCATTTTCATTCCCTTGTGATGTTTAATAACTTAATAAATAACATATTACTGTAACTTCTACAATATCCAGCCCAAGTAGGTCATTCTGGTAGTACATCAATCAGGACATTGCCCTTATGGATAATTCATAAAAATATCTTGACCTGTATGCTATGGCCACCAGCTACAACAAACCTGCACCATATCCATGCTCATTTCAATCAACCATCTGAATCTCAGCCGTGCTTCAGCCAATCCTCATCAAATTTGACGGCCTAATGTAGTAAGGGACCTCAGACAGACCCTCCAATATTGGTGCCAATCGGTCAAACAGGGGCGCTACAGCCACTGTCCATATATGTCTAAGACCCACCTTAGCAAATTCAGCTGAAATGTCCTTATTTCTCATAAAACCTTGAAAGAATTGTTACCTTTCCCTTCACCTGAGTCCATATTTTTTATTCACTTTCATTTTTCACCAATTTGCCTCATAGAACATTATCAGACTTAATTTACACATAAGAAGGCCTGAAAGTATTGAATACAATTTCTAAAATGGAGCGCTGACTCCACCTGCTGGCCACACTGTTTCCATGCCTATTTCATTCAAATAGCTATATCTCTGGCATGCTTCATCCAATCCTCACAAAATTTGATGCACGGCTGTGTTACTAGACTGCCTCAGCCAAGCTGCAAAAGACCTTCCAAGTTTGGTGGCAATCAGTCAAACGGGGGCACTACAGCCACTGTCATAATATGTCTAAGACCAACCTTGGTTAATGCAGCTGAAATCTGCTTATTGTTTATTTAAAAATTAAAATATTAATCACCTTAACCTTCATCTAAGTCCATATTTTTAATCTGCTTATATTCTCCTGCCATTTGACTTTTACAAATCTTTCAAACTTTAATCTTTCTTCAGGCTGTGTACACTACAGCAATTACAATTTTATAATAAATTGGCCAGCAGGTGGAGTCAGCGCTCCATTTCAATAATGCCTTCAATACTTTTAGCCTTTCTCCTGTCTAAATATACATCCTAGAATAGCATACAGCATGATATTACTGCTGTTACATGTCACACTCCCGCAACTCAGCACTTTGTTAAGAATATGCAACACAGCCTATGTTTACACAGGCAGTATAAAAAAGCAACTATGTAATATCTACACTTACCAGACCAGGTATGAAGGTCCCTAAATCTACCAACTAGTCAGGCCATCTGACCCAAAACATGTATTAAGTCAGGCTAAGGCACTCCACCACAGGGTTCTACATTCTGTCCTGCATTTGCTGACCTGTTAGACCGATACTAACTAGTCTATATCCTGATTTCTACCTACTACTCAGACTATCTCACCAAAACATTACATTCAGTCAGGTTCAGGCACTACACCACAGGGTCCTACATTCTGTCCTACATTTCCTGACCTGTTAGACGGACACTCAACAATCTCCATCCTGATTTCTACCTTCTACTCAAACCATCTGTTGTCCTACCTGTCCTACCTGTCCTACTTGTCATACCCTTTGGACCCTTCAGTAACTGCCTGCAGTTTCTAGTTATTAAGGGTCCAAAGGACGAAGTCCTTATGGACCATTATTGTTTTTCTTAGGATTATTATTATTATTATTATTATTATTATTTTTCTGCCCTAAAACTGAATGTACAGCCTAAACTGTAAGAGCTAGACCAACCAAACTTGGTCAGATGATGTCAATTCCTACCCACTACTCAGGTTGTCCTACCCAGTCCTGCCAGCCAGATGGGGGCGCCTTAGCGCCCCCCAACACGTTTCGGTCGATATCTCCTGTCCTGTTAGACCTACAATCGAAATTCTTTGTTCTACATATACAGACAGCAAAGCCCTACCAACTTGCCATTTGGACTATGAAGCTCCGCCTACTTAGATTTTTTGCTAATTTGCATAATTTGCCAATCCTACTTTTTCCTTAAAGTCCTGGCTTGTCCTACCAAATCAGACAAATGAGGTGTCAGACGAATCAGAATTCTCTGCTGATCAAGAATTATCCACAAAATTCAGACATTTTTATATCCTACGGCCATTAGCCACGCCCAAACAATGTCCAAATTTGGCCCGTTTTGGTCTGACGGCTATAACTTGGCCGTGCCTTGGCCTACCTTGACCAAATTTGAAATGCTACCTCCCTACACCATTCTGGGGACACGGTCCGAGGCGGGCCGCATTTCGTCAATAGGGGGCGCTACAACTAAAAACTGGCAATATCTCCTGACTGCCTTTGCCAATCTAACTGAAATTTGGTAGATATGTACTAGGAAGCAGCCTGTGGTCAGTCACCTACAATGGCAGTAATTATTCCTTAAAGAGTGGCCGCCATCAGCCAATCAAAATCAAGCAGGCATTTCACAGGCTTCTCAATGACCAATCTAAATCAAATTTGGGTGATACATTTGTGCTCTGACCCTCTGCCTAAACTGTAAAGGACACCTCACTCGGCCAGATGGGGGCGCAACAGTGACAACTTTTGCATTTCTGCCTATTTCTCGAGAACGGTGAAGCCTACAATCGACATTTCTTGCCAGGTCAATTCAGTACGACATGCCAAATCAAACAACATGTAGAACTTGCTTCTGCATCTTTGCGTTTTTGCATAATTCATATTGGTCTGAAAACAAGACATTTCGTTAACCTCCTAGGATTTTCACCAAACCTACACAAATCTGGTATCATTTAAATCAGGAGACAGTCATAATAAATAATTCATAAAAAAATCATAAACTTTCCATGAGGTATAGTCACCAGCCACACACAAACCATACAGGTGCCATGCCCAATTCAATCAGACAGCTATATCTCAGGCCTGCCTCAGCCAATCATCACCAAACTTTAATATATCCTGTAGAATAGTAGTCCGGAAGGGCCCTCCAAATTTGGTGCCGATCGGTCAAACGGGGGCGCTACAACAACATAACATGTCTGTATAAACCTTGAAAATCAGTTCAACTTACATTTATCTCATTTCTGTTCTAGTGACATGTTACTGGTTAAAATATTTTGTACTGCCAGTTCTGTGAGTCATGCCAAATCAAGACATATGCAATGCCCAATGATAGTCATTTTCATTCCCTTGTGATGTTTAAAAACTTAATAAATAACATATTACTGTAACTTCTACAATGTTCAGCCCAAGTAGGTCATTCTGGTAGTACATCAATCAGGACATTGCCATTATGGATAATTCATAAAAATATCTTAACCTGTACGCTATGGCCACCAGCTACAACAAACCTGCACCATATCCATGCTCATTTCAATCAACCATCTAAAGCTCAGCTGTGCTTCAGCCAATCCTCATCAAATTTGACGGCCTAATGTAGTAAGGGACCTCAGACAGACCCTCCAATTTTGGTTCCAATCGGTCAAATGGGGGCGCTACAGCCACTGTCCATATATTTCTAAGACCCACCTTAGCAAATTCAGCTGAAATGTCCTTATTTCTCATAAAACCTTGAAAGAATTGTTACCTTTCCCTTCACCTGAGTCCATATTTCTTATTCACTTTCATTTTTCACCGATTTGCCTCATAGAACATTATCAGACTTAATTTACACATAAGAAGGCCTGAAAGTATTGAATACAATTTCTAAAATGGAGCGCTGACTCCACCTGCTGGCCACACTGTTTCCATGCCCATTTTATTAAAATAGCTATATCTCTGGCATGCTTCATCCAATCCTCACAAAATTTGACGCACATCTGTGTTACTAGACTTCAGAAAGACCTTCCAAGTTTGGTGGCAATCGGTCAAACGGGGGCACTACAGCCACTGTCCTAATATGTCTAAGACCAACCTTGGTTAATGCAGCTGAAATCTGCTTATCGTTTATTTAAAAATTAAAAAATTAATCACCTTTCCCTTCATCTAAGTCCATATTTTTAATCTGCTTATATTTTCCTGCCATTTGACTTTTACAAATCTTTCAAACTTCAATCTTTCTTCAGGCTGTGTACACTGCAGCAATTACAATTTTATAATAAATTGGCCAGCAGGTGGAGTCAGCGCTCCATTTCAATAATGCCTTCAATACTTTTAGCCTTTCTCCTGTCTAAATGTATAACCTAGAATATGATACAGCATGATATTACTGCTGTTACATGTCACAATACGCAACTCAGCACTTTGTTAAGAATATGCAACACAGCCTATGTTTACACAGGCAGTATAAAAAAGAAAACTCTGTAATATCTAGACTTACCAGACCAGGTATGAAGGTCCCTAAATCTACCAACTAGTCAGGCCATCTGACCCAAACCATGCATTCAGTCAGGCTAAGGCACTCCACCACAGGGTTCTACATTCTGTCCTACATTTGCTGACCTGTTAGACCGATACTAACTAATCTATATCCTGATTTCTACCTACTACTGAGACCATCTGACCAAAACAATGCATTCAGTCAGGTTCAGGCACTACACCACAGGGTTCTACATTCTGTCCTACATTTCCTGACCTGTTAGACCGACACTCAACAATCTACATCATGATTTCTACCTTCTACTCAAACCATCTGACCTAAACAAGTTCTGTTCTGTCTGACATCTGCTGACCTGTAGTTCTGTCTGACTTTTTAGTATCCTCCTCTACGGTTTGCCCTACATCTCCTGTCACATTAGAGCTACGCTAAATCTCCATCCTGTTATGGCAGTCTAATTGTTGCCCGGTCAATTAAGTACGACATGCCAAATCAAACAACATGTAGAACTTGCTTCTGCATCTTTGCGTTTTTGCATAATTCATATTGGTCTGAAAACAAGACATTTCGTTAACCTCCTAGGATTTTCACCAAACCTACACAAATCTGGTATCATTTAAATCAGGAGACAGTCATAATAAATAATTCATAAAAAAATCATAAACTTTCCATGAGGTATAGTCACCAGCCACACACAAACCATACAGGTGCCATGCCCAATTCAATCAGACAGCTATATCTCAGGCCTGCCTCAGCCAATCATCACCAAACTTTAATATATCCTGTAGAATAGTAGTCCGGAAGGGCCCTCCAAATTTGGTGCCGATCGGTCAAACGGGGGCGCTACAACAATATAACATGTCTGTATAAACCTTGAAAATCAGTTCAACTTACATTTATCTCATTTCTGTTCTAGTGACATATTACTGGTTAAAATATTTTGTACTGCCAGTTCTGTGAGTCATGCCAAATCAAGACATATGCAATGCCCAATGATAGTCATTTTCATTCCCTTGTGATGTTTAATAACTTAATAAATAACATATTACTGTAACTTCTACAATATCCAGCCCAAGTAGGTCATTCTGGTAGTACATCAATCAGGACATTGCCCTTATGGATAATTCATAAAAATATCTTGACCTGTATGCTATGGCCACCAGCTACAACAAACCTGCACCATATCCATGCTCATTTCAATCAACCATCTAAATCTCAGCCGTGCTTCAGCCAATCCTCATCAAATTTGACGGCCTAATGTAGTAAGGGACCTCAGACAGACCCTCCAATATTGGTGCCAATCGGTCAAACAGGGGCGCTACAGCCACTGTCCATATATGTCTAAGACCCACCTTAGCAAATTCAGCTGAAATGTCCTTATTTCTCATAAAACCTTGAAAGAATTGTTACCTTTCCCTTCACCTGAGTCCATATTTTTTATTCACTTTCATTTTTCACCAATTTGCCTCATAGAACATTATCAGACTTAATTTACACATAAGAAGGCCTGAAAGTATTGAATACAATTTCTAAAATGGAGCGCTGACTCCACCTGCTGGCCACACTGTTTCCATGCCTATTTCATTCAAATAGCTATATCTCTGGCATGCTTCATCCAATCCTCACAAAATTTGATGCACGGCTGTGTTACTAGACTGCCTCAGCCAAGCTGCAAAAGACCTTCCAAGTTTGGTGGCAATCAGTCAAACGGGGGCACTACAGCCACTGTCATAATATGTCTAAGACCAACCTTGGTTAATGCAGCTGAAATCTGCTTATTGTTTATTTAAAAATTAAAATATTAATCACCTTTCCCTTCATCTAAGTCCATATTTTTAATCTGCTTATATTCTCCTGCCATTTGACTTTTACAAATCTTTCAAACTTTAATCTTTCTTCAGGCTGTGTACACTACAGCAATTACAATTTTATAATAAATTGGCCAGCAGGTGGAGTCAGCGCTCCATTTCAATAATGCCTTCAATACTTTTAGCCTTTCTCCTGTCTAAATATACATCCTAGAATAGCATACAGCATGATATTACTGCTGTTACATGTCACACTCCCGCAACTCAGCACTTTGTTAAGAATATGCAACACAGCCTATGTTTACACAGGCAGTATAAAAAAGCAACTATGTAATATCTACACTTACCAGACCAGGTATGAAGGTCCCTAAATCTACCAACTAGTCAGGCCATCTGACCCAAAACATGTATTAAGTCAGGCTAAGGCACTCCACCACAGGGTTCTACATTCTGTCCTGCATTTGCTGACCTGTTAGACCGATACTAACTAGTCTATATCCTGATTTCTACCTACTACTCAGACTATCTCACCAAAACATTGCATTCAGTCAGGTTCAGGCACTACACCACAGGGTCCTACATTCTGTCCTACATTTCCTGACCTGTTAGACGGACACTCAACAATCTCCATCCTGATTTCTACCTTCTGTTGTCCTACCTGTCCTACCTGTCCTACTTGTCATACCCTTTGGACCCTTCAGTAACTGCCTGCAGTTTCTAGTTATTATTATTATTATTATTATTTTTCTGCCCTAAAACTGAATGTACAGCCTAAACTGTAAGAGCTAGACCAACCAAACTTGGTCAGATGATGTCAATTCCTACCCACTACTCAGGTTGTCCTACCCAGTCCTGCCAGCCAGATGGGGGCGCCTTAGCGCCCCCCAACACGTTTCGGTCGATATCTCCTGTCCTGTTAGACCTACAATCGAAATTCTTTGTTCTACATATACAGACAGCAAAGCCCTACCAACTTGCCATTTGGACTATGAAGCTCCGCCTACTTAGATTTTTTGCTAATTTGCATAATTTGCCAATCCTACTTTTTCCTTAAAGTCCTGGCTTGTCCTACCAAATCAGACAAATGAGGTGTCAGACGAATCAGAATTCTCTGCTGATCAAGAATTATCCACAAAATTCAGACATTTTTATATCCTACGGCCATTAGCCACGCCCAAACAATGTCCAAATTTGGCCCGTTTTGGTCTGACGGCTATAACTTGGCCGTGCCTTGGCCTACCTTGACCAAATTTGAAATGCTACCTCCCTACACCATTCTGGGGACACGGTCCGAGGCGGGCCGCATTTCGTCAATAGGGGGCGCTACAACTAAAAACTGGCAATATCTCCTGACTGCCTTTGCCAATCTAACTGAAATTTGGTAGATATGTACTAGGAAGCAGCCTGTGGTCAGTCACCTACAATGGCAGTAATTATTCCTTAAAGAGTGGCCGCCATCAGCCAATCAAAATCAAGCAGGCATTTCACAGGCTTCTCAATGACCAATCTAAATCAAATTTGGGTGATACATTTGTGCTCTGACCCTCTGCCTAAACTGTAAAGGACACCTCACTCGGCCAGATGGGGGCGCAACAGTGACAACTTTTGCATTTCTGCCTATTTCTCGAGAACGGTGAAGCCTACAATCGACATTTCTTGCCAGGTCAATTCAGTACGACATGCCAAATCAAACAACATGTAGAACTTGCTTCTGCATCTTTGCGTTTTTGCATAATTCATATTGGTCTGAAAACAAGACATTTCGTTAACCTCCTAGGATTTTCACCAAACCTACACAAATCTGGTATCATTTAAATCAGGAGACAGTCATAATAAATAATTCATAAAAAAAATCATAAACTTTCCATGAGGTATAGTCACCAGCCACACACAAACCATACAGGTGCCATGCCCAATTCAATCAGACAGCTATATCTCAGGCCTGCCTCAGCCAATCATCACCAAACTTTAATATATCCTGTAGAATAGTAGTCCGGAAGGGCCCTCCAAATTTGGTGCCGATCGGTCAAACGGGGGCGCTACAACAACATAACATGTCTGTATAAACCTTGAAAATCAGTTCAACTTACATTTATCTCATTTCTGTTCTAGTGACATGTTACTGGTTAAAATATTTTGTACTGCCAGTTCTGTGAGTCATGCCAAATCAAGACATATGCAATGCCCAATGATAGTCATTTTCATTCCCTTGTGATGTTTAAAAACTTAATAAATAACATATTACTGTAACTTCTACAATGTTCAGCCCAAGTAGGTCATTCTGGTAGTACATCAATCAGGACATTGCCATTATGGATAATTCATAAAAATATCTTAACCTGTACGCTATGGCCACCAGCTACAACAAACCTGCACCATATCCATGCTCATTTCAATCAACCATCTAAAGCTCAGCTGTGCTTCAGCCAATCCTCATCAAATTTGACGGCCTAATGTAGTAAGGGACCTCAGACAGACCCTCCAATTTTGGTTCCAATCGGTCAAATGGGGGCGCTACAGCCACTGTCCATATATTTCTAAGACCCACCTTAGCAAATTCAGCTGAAATGTCCTTATTTCTCATAAAACCTTGAAAGAATTGTTACCTTTCCCTTCACCTGAGTCCATATTTCTTATTCACTTTCATTTTTCACCGATTTGCCTCATAGAACATTATCAGACTTAATTTACACATAAGAAGGCCTGAAAGTATTGAATACAATTTCTAAAATGGAGCGCTGACTCCACCTGCTGGCCACACTGTTTCCATGCCCATTTCATTAAAATAGCTATATCTCTGGCATGCTTCATCCAATCCTCACAAAATTTGACGCACATCTGTGTTACTAGACTTCAGAAAGACCTTCCAAGTTTGGTGGCAATCGGTCAAACGGGGGCACTACAGCCACTGTCCTAATATGTCTAAGACCAACCTTGGTTAATGCAGCTGAAATCTGCTTATCGTTTATTTAAAAATTAAAAAATTAATCACCTTTCCCTTCATCTAAGTCCATATTTTTAATCTGCTTATATTTTCCTGCCATTTGACTTTTACAAATCTTTCAAACTTCAATCTTTCTTCAGGCTGTGTACACTGCAGCAATTACAATTTTATAATAAATTGGCCAGCAGGTGGAGTCAGCGCTCCATTTCAATAATGCCTTCAATACTTTTAGCCTTTCTCCTGTCTAAATGTATAACCTAGAATATGATACAGCATGATATTACTGCTGTTACATGTCACAATACGCAACTCAGCACTTTGTTAAGAATATGCAACACAGCCTATGTTTACACAGGCAGTATAAAAAAGAAAACTCTGTAATATCTAGACTTACCAGACCAGGTATGAAGGTCCCTAAATCTACCAACTAGTCAGGCCATCTGACCCAAACCATGCATTCAGTCAGGCTAAGGCACTCCACCACAGGGTTCTACATTCTGTCCTACATTTGCTGACCTGTTAGACCGATACTAACTAATCTATATCCTGATTTCTACCTACTACTGAGACCATCTGACCAAAACAATGCATTCAGTCAGGTTCAGGCACTACACCACAGGGTTCTACATTCTGTCCTACATTTCCTGACCTGTTAGACCGACACTCAACAATCTACATCATGATTTCTACCTTCTACTCAAACCATCTGACCTAAACAAGTTCTGTTCTGTCTGACATCTGCTGACCTGTAGTTCTGTCTGACTTTTTAGTATCCTCCTCTACGGTTTGCCCTACATCTCCTGTCACATTAGAGCTACGCTAAATCTCCATCCTGTTATGGCAGTCTAATTGTTGCCCGGTCAATTAAGTACGACATGCCAAATCAAACAACATGTAGAACTTGCTTCTGCATCTTTGCGTTTTTGCATAATTCATATTGGTCTGAAAACAAGACATTTCGTTAACCTCCTAGGATTTTCACCAAACCTACACAAATCTGGTATCATTTAAATCAGGAGACAGTCATAATAAATAATTCATAAAAAAATCATAAACTTTCCATGAGGTATAGTCACCAGCCACACACAAACCATACAGGTGCCATGCCCAATTCAATCAGACAGCTATATCTCAGGCCTGCCTCAGCCAATCATCACCAAACTTTAATATATCCTGTAGAATAGTAGTCCGGAAGGGCCCTCCAAATTTGGTGCCGATCGGTCAAACGGGGGCGCTACAACAATATAACATGTCTGTATAAACCTTGAAAATCAGTTCAACTTACATTTATCTCATTTCTGTTCTAGTGACATATTACTGGTTAAAATATTTTGTACTGCCAGTTCTGTGAGTCATGCCAAATCAAGACATATGCAATGCCCAATGATAGTCATTTTCATTCCCTTGTGATGTTTAATAACTTAATAAATAACATATTACTGTAACTTCTACAATATCCAGCCCAAGTAGGTCATTCTGGTAGTACATCAATCAGGACATTGCCCTTATGGATAATTCATAAAAATATCTTGACCTGTATGCTATGGCCACCAGCTACAACAAACCTGCACCATATCCATGCTCATTTCAATCAACCATCTGAATCTCAGCCGTGCTTCAGCCAATCCTCATCAAATTTGACGGCCTAATGTAGTAAGGGACCTCAGACAGACCCTCCAATATTGGTGCCAATCGGTCAAACAGGGGCGCTACAGCCACTGTCCATATATGTCTAAGACCCACCTTAGCAAATTCAGCTGAAATGTCCTTATTTCTCATAAAACCTTGAAAGAATTGTTACCTTTCCCTTCACCTGAGTCCATATTTTTTATTCACTTTCATTTTTCACCAATTTGCCTCATAGAACATTATCAGACTTAATTTACACATAAGAAGGCCTGAAAGTATTGAATACAATTTCTAAAATGGAGCGCTGACTCCACCTGCTGGCCACACTGTTTCCATGCCTATTTCATTCAAATAGCTATATCTCTGGCATGCTTCATCCAATCCTCACAAAATTTGATGCACGGCTGTGTTACTAGACTGCCTCAGCCAAGCTGCAAAAGACCTTCCAAGTTTGGTGGCAATCAGTCAAACGGGGGCACTACAGCCACTGTCATAATATGTCTAAGACCAACCTTGGTTAATGCAGCTGAAATCTGCTTATTGTTTATTTAAAAATTAAAATATTAATCACCTTAACCTTCATCTAAGTCCATATTTTTAATCTGCTTATATTCTCCTGCCATTTGACTTTTACAAATCTTTCAAACTTTAATCTTTCTTCAGGCTGTGTACACTACAGCAATTACAATTTTATAATAAATTGGCCAGCAGGTGGAGTCAGCGCTCCATTTCAATAATGCCTTCAATACTTTTAGCCTTTCTCCTGTCTAAATATACATCCTAGAATAGCATACAGCATGATATTACTGCTGTTACATGTCACACTCCCGCAACTCAGCACTTTGTTAAGAATATGCAACACAGCCTATGTTTACACAGGCAGTATAAAAAAGCAACTATGTAATATCTACACTTACCAGACCAGGTATGAAGGTCCCTAAATCTACCAACTAGTCAGGCCATCTGACCCAAAACATGTATTAAGTCAGGCTAAGGCACTCCACCACAGGGTTCTACATTCTGTCCTGCATTTGCTGACCTGTTAGACCGATACTAACTAGTCTATATCCTGATTTCTACCTACTACTCAGACTATCTCACCAAAACATTACATTCAGTCAGGTTCAGGCACTACACCACAGGGTCCTACATTCTGTCCTACATTTCCTGACCTGTTAGACGGACACTCAACAATCTCCATCCTGATTTCTACCTTCTACTCAAACCATCTGTTGTCCTACCTGTCCTACCTGTCCTACTTGTCATACCCTTTGGACCCTTCAGTAACTGCCTGCAGTTTCTAGTTAAGGGTCCAAAGGACGAAGTCCTTATGGACCATTATTGTTTTTCTTAGGATTATTATTATTATTATTATTATTATTATTTTTCTGCCCTAAAACTGAATGTACAGCCTAAACTGTAAGAGCTAGACCAACCAAACTTGGTCAGATGATGTCAATTCCTACCCACTACTCAGGTTGTCCTACCCAGTCCTGCCAGCCAGATGGGGGCGCCTTAGCGCCCCCCAACACGTTTCGGTCGATATCTCCTGTCCTGTTAGACCTACAATCGAAATTCTTTGTTCTACATATACAGACAGCAAAGCCCTACCAACTTGCCATTTGGACTATGAAGCTCCGCCTACTTAGATTTTTTGCTAATTTGCATAATTTGCCAATCCTACTTTTTCCTTAAAGTCCTGGCTTGTCCTACCAAATCAGACAAATGAGGTGTCAGACGAATCAGAATTCTCTGCTGATCAAGAATTATCCACAAAATTCAGACATTTTTATATCCTACGGCCATTAGCCACGCCCAAACAATGTCCAAATTTGGCCCGTTTTGGTCTGACGGCTATAACTTGGCCGTGCCTTGGCCTACCTTGACCAAATTTGAAATGCTACCTCCCTACACCATTCTGGGGACACGGTCCGAGGCGGGCCGCATTTCGTCAATAGGGGGCGCTACAACTAAAAACTGGCAATATCTCCTGACTGCCTTTGCCAATCTAACTGAAATTTGGTAGATATGTACTAGGAAGCAGCCTGTGGTCAGTCACCTACAATGGCAGTAATTATTCCTTAAAGAGTGGCCGCCATCAGCCAATCAAAATCAAGCAGGCATTTCACAGGCTTCTCAATGACCAATCTAAATCAAATTTGGGTGATACATTTGTGCTCTGACCCTCTGCCTAAACTGTAAAGGACACCTCACTCGGCCAGATGGGGGCGCAACAGTGACAACTTTTGCATTTCTGCCTATTTCTCGAGAACGGTGAAGCCTACAATCGACATTTCTTGCCAGGTCAATTCAGTACGACATGCCAAATCAAACAACATGTAGAACTTGCTTCTGCATCTTTGCGTTTTTGCATAATTCATATTGGTCTGAAAACAAGACATTTCGTTAACCTCCTAGGATTTTCACCAAACCTACACAAATCTGGTATCATTTAAATCAGGAGACAGTCATAATAAATAATTCATAAAAAAATCATAAACTTTCCATGAGGTATAGTCACCAGCCACACACAAACCATACAGGTGCCATGCCCAATTCAATCAGACAGCTATATCTCAGGCCTGCCTCAGCCAATCATCACCAAACTTTAATATATCCTGTAGAATAGTAGTCCGGAAGGGCCCTCCAAATTTGGTGCCGATCGGTCAAACGGGGGCGCTACAACAACATAACATGTCTGTATAAACCTTGAAAATCAGTTCAACTTACATTTATCTCATTTCTGTTCTAGTGACATGTTACTGGTTAAAATATTTTGTACTGCCAGTTCTGTGAGTCATGCCAAATCAAGACATATGCAATGCCCAATGATAGTCATTTTCATTCCCTTGTGATGTTTAAAAACTTAATAAATAACATATTACTGTAACTTCTACAATGTTCAGCCCAAGTAGGTCATTCTGGTAGTACATCAATCAGGACATTGCCATTATGGATAATTCATAAAAATATCTTAACCTGTACGCTATGGCCACCAGCTACAACAAACCTGCACCATATCCATGCTCATTTCAATCAACCATCTAAAGCTCAGCTGTGCTTCAGCCAATCCTCATCAAATTTGACGGCCTAATGTAGTAAGGGACCTCAGACAGACCCTCCAATTTTGGTGCCAATCGGTCAAACGGGGGCGCTACAGCCACTGTCCATATATTTCTAAGACCCACCTTAGCAAATTCAGCTGAAATGTCCTTATTTCTCATAAAACCTTGAAAGAATTGTTACCTTTCCCTTCACCTGAGTCCATATTTTTTAATCACTTTCATTTTTCACCGATTTGCCTCATAGAACATTATCAGACTTAATTTACACATAAGAAGGCCTGAAAGTATTGAATACAATTTCTAAAATGGAGCGCTGACTCCACCTGCTGGCCACTCTGTTTCCATGCCCATTTCATTCAAATAGCTATATCTCTGGCATGCTTCATCCAATCCTCACAAAATTTGGCGCACATCTGTGTTACTAGACTTCAGAAAGACCTTCCAAGTTTGGTGGCAATCGGTCAAACGGGGGCACTACAGCCACTGTCATAATATGTCTAAGACCAACCTTGGTTAATGCAGCTGAAATCTGCTTATTGTTTATTTAAAAATTAAAATATTAATCACCTTTCCCTTCATCTAAGTCCATATTTTTAATCTGCTTATATTTTCCTGCCATTTGACTTTTACAAATCTTTCAAACTTCAATCTTTCTTCAGGCTGTGTACACTACAGCAATTACAATTTTATAATAAATTGGCCAGCAGGTGGAGTCAGCGCTCCATTTCAATAATGCCTTCAATACTTTTAGCCTTTCTCCTGTCTAAATATACAACCTAGAATAGCATACAGCATGATATTACTGCTGTTACATGTCACACTACGCAACTCAGCACTTGGTTAAGAATATGCAACACAGCCTATGTTTACACAGGCAGTATAAAAAAGCAACCCTGTAATATCTAGATTTACCAGACCAGGTTTGAAGGTGCCTAAATCTACCAACTAGTCAGGCCATCTGACCAAAACCATGCATTAAGTCAGGCTAAGGCACTCCACCACAGGGTTCTACATTCTGTCCTACATTTGCTGACCTGTTAGACCGATACTAACTAATCTATATCCTGATTTCTACCTACTACTCAGACCATCTGACCAAAACAATGCATTCAGTCAGGTTCAGGCACTACACCACAGGGTTCTACATTCTGTCCTACATTTCCTGACCTGTTAGACCGACACTCAACAATCTACATCATGATTTCTTCCTTCTACTCAAACCATCTGACCCAATCAACCATCTAAATCTCAGCCGTGCTTCAGCCAATCCTCATCAAATTTGACGGCCTAATGTAGTAAGGGACCTCAGACAGACCCTCCAATTTTGGTGCCAATCGGTCAAACGGGGGCGCTACAGCCACTGTCCATATATGTCTAAGACCCACCTTAGCAAATTCAGCTGAAATGTCCTTATTTCTCATAAAACCTTGAAAGAATTGTTACCTTTCCCTTCACCTGAGTCCATATTTTTTATTCACTTTCATTTTTCACCCATTTGCCTCATAGAACATTATCAGACTTAATTTACACATAAGAAGGCCTGAAAGTATTGAATACAATTTCTAAAATGGAGCGCTGACTCCACCTGCTGGCCACACCATTTCCCTGCCCATTTCAATCAAACAGCTATATCTCTGGCATGCTTCATCCAATCCTTACAAAATTTGACTCGCTTCTGTATCACTGGACTACAGACAGACCTTCCAAGTTTGGTGGCAATCTGTCAAACGGGGGTGCTACAGCCGCTGTCCTAATATGTCTAAGACCTACCTTGGCTAATTCATCTGAAATATCCTTCATAATACCTTCAAAGACTTGTTGACTTTCCCTTCACCTCAGTCCATATTTTAAGCTCCTTTCATTTTTCTGCTATTTGACTCAGAAAATTATCAGATTTTATTTATAAACCAGGCAGTGTATATTGCAGATTTTTCGCTTTTTTGTATTCAATTGGCCAGTAGGTGGAGATGGTGCTCTACTTATATTGTACTTTTTTGGATTTTTTTTATAGATTGGCCAGTAGTTCGTCCTGTATTTCATTAATGCATGCATACAGCAGGTTCATATTATACATTATGGCCAGTCACTATAGAATGTCATTATAGTGTAGTGTGTTTTTTCTTAAATGTTGCTCAGGGCATTGTAATACTGTCGAACCCACTTATCTCGACCTCGGCTAACTCGCCAACCCTATTAAGTCGATGTTTTTGAAGTGCAATCACCAAAATTCCCTCTTTGCATTAGCATTTCTCATCGGTTATGTCGATTCTTTTATGTCGCTGAACCCTAATATCTCGAGCCCGAAAGAGGGCCAAAATCGCCACTTAACATCGGTTATCTCGATCCCTGTGACTAATCGCCGGCTTTTTAAAATGTATCTCACGTGCTAAACAGCGCGTACTCAAATCCCATTCGCATGGTAATTTGCTGAACAACGCAGCGGTTAAACGCGATCTAGGTAAATCCCCATCAAAACCAAAGCCAAGCATATCCGCATGCGGCAATGACAACGAAGATGAAGAAGATGCGGACGAAGATTTGGAACAAATTCCCTCTGCCAGTGAGGTGATAAAAATGCTACAAAAAATCGACGGTATGGTTCTTTTGCAGGGGATGAAACTGTTTTAGACAGCATAAGTAATATCGAAGCATTTATTTTCAAGTAGACTGTCAAAGGCAAAAAGCAACAAAGCATTTTAGACTTTGTAAAGAAACCATATTAATTGCGTGTACGATACTTTTCAGAGCTGTCAGAGCGAAATTACTTGTGAATTTGATTTTGACACTGGTTTGCTTTTTGTGACAACGAACTACACCCCACAGGTTTTTATGTGATTTTGTGAGCGATCTTTGTGTTTGCAATGTTGGATGATATAATTAAAGGCTTCTATCGAGAATCGACGGTGGTTTATATTATATACTGGTAAATGTCTGCTTTTGGTTGGTGCACATATGCCTTTTGTTGTTAGCCAACATGTATGTACATTTATATAACATGCCGATCGCGTCAGCAAACAAATCGCGGCAACGCTGTTGTGTAAAAAAACACCAAAAACCAGTGCATGTACATTCTCATTTATTAACGCACATAAATAAATTTCAAGCATATGTCAACATGGTATATTGCCCCCATATTGGTTTTCTGTTATCTCGATCATCGGTTATCTCGACGCTTTTTGGCAACCACCTAGGCCGGCAACATAACCGGGTTCAACTGCACTTTTTGTATGCGTATTTTCTTCACTGCCTGTTTCACCTATACGCTAATTAAAATTTATTCTGACATTTACATGTGTATTTAACATGCTTAAGAATGATGACTGTATTAATGATTATAATATTTATTATTATTCATTAGAGACATAATATAAAACACATTATACACATTGTAAAATTGCAATTGACTACATTTGTCTTAACCAAACATTTAGGTTTGTGTCATTGTTTGAGGAGGCTGAAAAAGTACATTGAGGCCACAATAGTTGAGCCAGCACAATTGACATAATATTTCGCATATGATGTGTATGCCATTCTTACATACACAGTGTACAAAGACCACAAAGTGTGATAGTAGCACTCATACTGTATATATATACTACACAACTCCCTACATGGCAATATTCTTTTGAATATACAATTTGGTGTAAGTCAACACAGGCATCACAAACAAAGCTGGATCGTTATTTTGACATCAATTTAACCATGGCATCATGACTGTAAATTACATGACATATTATGTACTACAGAACTGTCACAACACATCATTAATGTTTTGTTATTGCAGAGTAAAAGTGAAAATAACTCAATAAATACTACAAGAAAAATTGTGAGACATTATAGCAATAAACATCCACAAGCAGCAGCACATTTCACTCAAAGTACCTTTGCTGTCAGACTATAGTGTGTGGAGATGATTTCTGGTGCATTTCACTTCAGGCATCTGTGTGTAGTTCATACTGTCTGTGTCCAGTCTCTGAGTCCTTTAGAGAACGCTTTGGTTGTCGACAACATGGGCGCAGGGAAACTTGATGTGGTGAGTACGGTGTCACTGATATGAAGATAAGGCACTGGAAAAGAGAGTAAAACCAGAAAGCTGCATGTCAGCCAATCAGACACTTGCAGTTGTAAAGTGAAACTACTTCACAGACAAAATAATCCATCAAAGAGGCAAACTCACCAGGCCAGCCCATCTCATTGTTCCAACGTACCAGGCAGTGTGATGTGTTAACGAAAGTTGATGTGGTGGGCATGGGGTCAGTGTCATCAACAGCAGGCGCTGGAAAAGATTAAAAGATTAAAAGCATGAACTGGCATGTAAGTTAGACAAACACTGACAGAGTAAAACTAGAACTACACCAAAGAGGAAGAAATGTCTGAAAAAGGCAAACTCACAAGGTCAGCGCCTGCTCCTCTGGCTATGCAGCATTCAGTGTGATGTGTCACACTCCCAATGTACAGCTGTATGACGGAGGATGCAGTATAGCAGAGCTTCAACAGACAGATGTGTGTTGGCTTGATCATCAGGGAAGCACATGACAGTTGTGCCTTAGTAACCTGAGGTTATACATAGGAGAAGGCAGGTTAAAACATGGAATATAACAATGTAGTAGGGATTTCTGACAATACTTAGTTACCCAATTTATAAGCTCATACACTGCAAACTGGTATGTCTTAACTAGCATGCTCATGTTAAGTGAGAAACTGTCACTCACGTACCTTTGCTTTGCCCACCCAGTCATGGCACATCCACTGTGTCTAGATGAATGTCTCACACACACTGCCCAGCTTTCCCACTTAGATTTTAGGTCATCGACATGTATGACTGTTTAGTGTTACTTCATTTTAGCTGTTTCAAGAAACACACAAAACATACACATTACTCCAAAAATTACATCATATACATAATGCCATAATACAGTCAGTGTACATATGTCCATTTCCTTTTACAGTGTGAAAGTACACTCTACGACACTATACAGAGACATGTCAGTATATGGTCTTACCTTTGCCCATAGATGTCTGTGCCTCTTCACCCTCTCACCATTCTTTTCAATCAAAGCCTTGCTTTGTGAAATTCTGTGTCTTTTCAGCACGTTTTGTGGTACAAGACATTAGTTTGGTAGTGTCTACATCTGATGGTACTTCTTCATCTCCTTACATTTAATTCATTGTAATTATATATTCTACGTTACATAAGCAACTATACATTTACATTTTCCAAGTGTGTGGTGCTTTGTAAAGAGGTTCAGTGCACTGTACTGGCCCACAACACAAAATTTCTATATAGGCAACAATGCATTTAATAAATACTGAATTATATCACAGGACATCTAAAATTGTTTATTTTTTTGTGGAAAATTCATGACATTAACAAGTTTGGCATACTGCTGTTGTGAGGTACTTGACAGAGCACATTACCTCCCTTTTCAAAGACCACATTGCTTGCTCTGTCCTAAACTTCCCCTAGCCCCCACACCAACCCCCAGTGCCATGTGCCCCATCCTAGCCCCCTTATGCCTAGCCCTAGTGACCCTCCCGTAACCTTAGTCCTATGCCTAGTGGTAACCCAAGCAGCCCACCTCAGACTTATCCCCAGCAACAGGCCGCCATGTCCAGCTTTAGTACCCCCTGCCTCAGCCCCAGTGCCAGCTTCCTGAAGCCCAGCCGCAGCCCCCAAAAGCATGGTGCCAGCCCCAGGCCCAGCAGCAGCCCCCTCAAGGTCGACCCCAACCCCCAAAGCCCAACATCAGCCTCAGGCTAAATGCCAAGCCCTGGAACACCAGCTCCACTGCCAACCTCTGAGGCCTAGTTGCAGCCTTCTGAAGGCCAGCCCTAGTCCTAGCCCCCCACAGCCTACCGGCAACCCCAGTGGTAGCAGCTGACGGCCAGCCCCAGGCCTAACCCCCAAAGCTTGGCACCAGGCCAAGCCTCCCTGCCAATCCCCCCTAGTACAGCCATAGCCCCAGTCGCAGTGCCAGCCTCCCGAGGCTGACGCACCCCAGAAAACTATCACTGCAGCAAAAAATTTATGTTTCTTACTCATAATGTCTTTTATACAGTTTCTTACAGATAATGTGGCACTACACATTCATGATGGCTGAAATACATCTACATTGCTGAAATAAAAATTCTATTAGTCAAAATATTTTTCGCATACACATGATCAATCAAAGTGCCTTTCCCAGTGGTTGCTTCTTTGACAAGTTGAGCATACCCATGTTCTTCCATAAAATTAGCAATTGTACTTACTGTCAAATGATTTACTGCATGACAAATTTTTTCATATTTTTTTATACAGTTTCTTATACATGATGTAGCACTATACATTCATGATGGCTGAAATACGTCGGCATTACTGAAACAGAGATGCTGTTAGTCACAATGTCTTTCACATACACATGATCAATCAAAGTGCCTTTCCCAGTGGTTGCTTCTTTCACAAGTTGAGCATACCCATGTTCTTCCATAAAATTAGCAATTGTACTTACTGCCAAATGATTTACTGCATGACAAATTTTTTTTTTGTTTTTTTATACAGTTTCTTACAGATAATGTAGCACTACACATTCATGATGGCTGAAATACGTCGGCATTACTGAAACAGAGATGCTGTTAGTCACAATGTCTTTCACATACACATGATCAATCAAAGTGCCTTTCCCAGTGGTTGCTTCTTTCACAAGTTGAGCATACCCATGTTCTTCCATGAAATTAGCAATTGTACTTACTGCCAGAAGATTTTCATTGAAGTCGCCCATGATGATTTTCCCACCTTCCACACTGTCCAACTGAGTGATCAACTGCATCAGGTTCTTCTGAAAGATTGTTAGATTATACAAGGGTGGTCTGTATAGTACCAAGACTGTTGTTCTTAGTAGGCCCACACTGAACTGCACACACTCAATGTTGACACACTGCACATCAGTCACAGTACAGTTGGTATGTTCTTTATAATACAAACCCACACCACCATGTTGTTGCTTCTTCAGTTCAGCAGAGATAGCATCACTACCATCATATGCCTGATGTCTGGGCTTCCCATGGTATGAAAATCCAGGCAGCTGTACACCTTCTGTGTCTTCCTTTGAATTTAACCATGTCTCTGTCAAGCAGATGATATCAGCTTCCATATACCTTCTGTCTTGCTTTAGGTCATCCAGGTGACATGTAAGTCCTTCAACATTGTGCAGTAAAATCTTACATAATGATGGCACTTCCATGACGGGCTCAATAAATGCAGGCATGCTTTGCATTGCAGTCTCAATGTCTTGTTTTGCATATATAGCAGTCTCCTTAAAGTCTTCTATTATAAGGCCTTCCAGAGAAGTGACACGGCTTAATGCTACATATGCCTGTCCAGCTGCAAATATCTTCTTTAGTGATACAACAGCCTTATCTACTGTCAGACCTTGTACCTTGTGTACTGTACAAGCCCAAGCCAATTTCAATGGAAACTGCCGTCGTGTTCCACCACTGTTTGTCACTCTCTCCTCCTCTGCTTTGATTTGTGTAGCTTTGTCCAACCCTGCTTTTAGGCATGGCTTCTTTCCCCTGAGTGACTTTCCAGCTGCTTCGTTGTCAAATGTGATGTATATCTCTGATGGAAAATCCTCATCAGTATCAAAGCAGATGTCACTAACTGTACCAAATGCACCATTTACCAAGCCGTCTGAAACGTCAATATTTTTCAGAAGTATTACTCGTGCATTGACACCTACATGTAGTGATTCGGGGAGACATGTCTTCTGAACATTAGCATGATGTCCATGTTTCTTTTCCAGTCTGCCAGTTGCAGCAACCCTTTGAAAATCCTGAGCATGAATGATGACATGGTCTGAGCAGATCTTCCGCAGCATATGGTAGTTATGTTGATCAACTTCATCATTGGTTGCATAAATATGAAGACCAGTACTGTCTTGTCCTTCACCTGTCACACGTAGTTTCAGCATAGCAATGTCTTCCTCCAGCATTGCATCACCCCTTTTGCGTTTCCTTAGCCGATTCAGCAACTGTGCAAACTGCATGTCTTTCTGTCTCATAATTTCAGTCAGCTCCACCATAGCGAAATGATTCTGCCATAGATCAACAGCTTTACCCTCAGTATACAAAGCTTTCCCTTTCACAGGACAAAGCTGGTAGAAATCTCCAACAGCAATGATTGAGACATTTCCAAAAGCAGAATAATCTCCAATTTGTTTGATTTGTCTTAATCTGCCATGAATACATGCAAGCAGCTTGTGATCAACCATTGAAATTTCATCTATGATCAATATTTGCAGGTTTCCCAGTTCAGCTCTCAATGAATTTATTTTTTCATCTCCAAGTGGTTCATATGGCAGCTTTGCGTCCGTTGCAATATGGAAACAGGCGTGTATTGTTGCAGCTTTGATGTTGTAAGCACTAACCCCAGTTGGAGCAGTCAGTAACACGTGTGTCTCATCTGGATTTTGTGACAACTGACGCAAGATACGAGCTGCCTCATAATGTATTGCTTTGATCAAGACTGACTTGCCCACACCTCCAGGTCCAGATATGAATACATGAAATGGTTCTGGGTTTTCACCACGTGCCTTCTGTAAACACCAGTTTCGTATTTTGTAAAAAGTCTCAGACTGCTTGTTATTCAGTGAGCGAAGCAAAGCCAGTGCTTCCTGCCTGGACATACCACAAGGATTGTCATGCAACATATAGCGCCTCGGCCTTGGTAACAAATCTGGTATCTCATCACGTTGTTCTCTCATTTCTGGTGTAGTGTTGGATTTGCTAGCAAGACACTCTAGCCGTTCACGTTCAGTTTCTGGACAAATCTCTGCCCAGGCATCTTCCATTACACCATGCTGCTGTAAGTCTTCTTCAGCTTTGTCAATTGCATGTGATTCCTTTTCAAAACTTGACATGTTTGACTGCACAACCAGTTTTACTGAATGCAATTCATCATCAAAGAACTTGACACAACCAGTCTCATAGAATTCCTGGTAACTGCCAAAAGTAGAAGGTTTTAATTGTGCATCGAAATAATGTGGCAGAAAAAGTTGCAAAATGCTGTGGTAATATTTTTCTGGGTCCTTTGTGGGTGAAAAGCGAGCATACCGAACAACGGCTGCCTCTGTGCGTGTCCTTTTCTTCACAAATCCTAATTTTCTGTCCAACTGCACACTTCCAGGGCATGAGCTCTGAGACTTACATAGTATTCTGTACTCAGATGCAAATCTCGCCAGGCACATTACTGCAAACTCTTTTGTTTCTGGTCTGGCTTTATATCTATCAGTGATACTGTTCATCCAAATACCTTGTTCATCCTCATTCTCACACTCAGCTTTCTTCCGTATGATGTTCAATGGAAGGCTCATTTTTACCACATTTTCTCCGGTTGGGATAAACTGCACCTTTCGTGATCCCTCTTTCAACCTCATGTTAGTCAGACGATAAACACTTTCCTGGGCCGAAACTTCACGATTGTGCAGGAAAACACTGCCAAGTTGGCGAAGAGCTTCTTTTGCATCAAGGTTACCTTGCTGGGAGGCCTCTTTCTGAGCATTTGCCAGTAGCAGTCCCATCTCTCTCTCAGCTTTGGAAATGTAGGAAATGATGTACACAATACATGAATATGCATCAACCACAAACTGAATGTCCATGTTTGCATTCCAACAGCGTAAAAGGTCTCTGTTATATTGGTTGACCCACACTTCACATGGTCTCCTCTTAAGAACAATGGTAGTTTTCTTTGTGATTCTTGAGTACGCAGCCTGAAATATGTCCTGACTGATACCAATTGTACTAAATAAGGAATCAACAGAGTCATAGTTGGCCTCAGGGTTTAGTACAGCATCCTTCACTTTTTTCATGATAGCGTCTGCTACTTCTTTTTTCAGGGGCTGTCCGTCTGTCTCACCATCTCCAACTTTGCATGATGACACAAATGTTCTGTTGCTTGGAGGACGTGGGAAATTGAATCTACAAGTTTTCCCTTTTTTCTTGCATGTTTTTGAGTGCCTCTTACTATGTTGCTGTACACTACATACAATTTCATGCATTTCATCGTCACCCTCTGGCATTTCACATGTCACATATTGATCAATGAAAGCTGATACCTCATCTTCATCATCTTTGCCAACCTTAGGCGCATCTTCCACCCAAAACAAACAGTGAGTGTGAGGTGATCCTCGTTGCTGAAATTCTACTCTGTAGAAATAATCAACTATTTTGCCAATGGGTTGTGCTTCTGACATGATGACATCTTTTAGGAAGCAGTGGAATCGATAATCAAACATTCTGGCAGCTGTCACAGGATTGTTTTTCAACAGTGCACACCTTTCTGACCAGTCAAGCTCAGCACTTGATGCATCTATGCCATCTTGTTTGAAGATTGCTGTCATAAGTTCTCTCCAGCGTAAATCAGCAGAAGAAAATGAGCAAAACCATGTGGGAATACCAAGCTGTCTTACCATTGCAAACAGATCTTTCTGAACACTTTGCCAAAAAACAGGGGTGCCTCTGATTGGTCTTAGAAATTTATAACCTTCATCAAAATTGAACATCTTTTGTAGAGACTCCTTATTTGTCAAAGTTTCTGATGTGACAGGACACTTATCCCGTGCATCATAGCCCTTTCTCACAGCAATTGACACATTTGACACAACCTGCTGAAGCTCAGACAAATACTGCCCATAAAATATATAGTCCAAGTTTTTCCCAAAACGTCCATCTGCATTAAGAATTCTTGTATTTAAATACCTACACAGTGTCAGTTTTCCCTTCCTTCTGTCATGAAAAGTGCCTGTTCCTTTTGGGAAAAGGACTGGAAAACATTTAGCTTCATTTGACTCATCAGTTAGAAGCCTCACTGGGTTGTTTCCTTCTGCAGGTGCCATAGACATGATTCCATCAAAGTGTTGATCCAACACCTCTTGTGCTATGTCGACAGGTTGAAGACACGTATCCATGTGCATGCCATGTTGTTGTCTATCATGCAGAGTTTCATCCATCTCCTCATCCTCCATGTTATTTTCATTACGCTCTTCATCTGCATGTATGTCACTTACATCACCAGGCACTTCAGTTTTCTGCAGGGGATTAATCCAGTCATCATTGAACTGCACATTGCTATAAAATTTGTTATTCTCTGTAAGATACACCAAAGCCTTCTTTATTTTTTCTGGATGCACAAATTCATATTTGTAATGCCCTTTGTAAGTTAACTTCCGCTTCAACTTCACACGGATCATAAGGTCATCATTATTCACTCTTGGTAAAGATTCAGCTACATTCGAAATGCTTGACGGGACACAAGTCACAGGACCATGAACACCATTTTGTCCACCTTTTGGCAAAGACACAATTCTCATAAAAGGAATATGAATACCAATCAGATGTTGTTCCAGAGTATTTAGACACTGCAACTCAGGAGGAACTGGGTCTAGAGCTAGACAGTTTCCAACGCTCTCTGCTGGCATTTTCCCATCAAGAATCTTTCTATGACATGTGTGACAAATCCATAATGAACCTGTAGGGCCCAACAGACTGCTACAATCATCAGAACAAGTATCTATACATTTGTGTAAGTATGTGTCAGTTATGCACTGCATTGCCAGTAATGCAACTCCTTGTGATTTTTTTAGGTATTCATCTTTTCTGCATATCACAACTTGGTATTTAAACAACATTCGATGACAAACTGAGCAAATGTATACAGGGCCTGTATTTATTTTCTCTCCAAATTGTTCGATCACATACGCAATATCTGTTCTTTTATCCTTCTGCTTAGTTCGTTTCTCAACATTTCTCTTTTTTACTGCAGTAGCAAAATCGCTGTTTGTTTTGTATTTATCAACACTTAACTGCTTCGCACGTTGCTGGTGTTCAATGTCTGTGGCATATTTACTTACACTTGACTGCTTCGCACGTTGCTGGTGTTCAATGTCTGTGGCATATTTACTTACACTTGACTGCTTCGCACGTTGCTGGTGTTCAATGTCTGTGGCATATTTACTTACACTTGACTGCTTCACACGTTGCTGGTGTTCAACATTTGTGGCATATTTCCTAACACTTGACTGCTTCACACATTGCTGGTGTTCAACATTTGTGGCATATTTCCTAACACTCGACTGCTTCACACGTTGCTGGTGTTCAACGTCTGTCGCATACTTGCTCACACTCAACTGCTTTACACGTTGCTGGTGTCTATCATCTGTTGCATATTTGCTCACACTTGACTGCTGTACATATTTGCGGTGCCCCATATCTGTTGCATACTTACTTATACTTGACTGTTTAACATGTTCTCTGTACACTTCATCCTCACGGTAGCGCTTTATGCTTCTCTCAAGTTGTTCCTCCTTGTACACCATACTTACTTCATACCGTCTTTTTTCTCGTTCAAGTTTTCGTCGACTTGATGCCATTTCAGATGGTGTGTTATCGATTTCAGAGCATTGTGTTGCACAACCCTCAGTGTCATGCCCTTTCACACAAATTACAACCTCATAATGTGACTCATTACAATGTTTCAGGTATATACCTCTCTGATCAGAACCAATACATGTGGAGTACTTCAACCATTTGTTGTCAGAGTATGTGAAAATATCCACACCAAGCAGATCAGCGGCAGCTTGAATCTCTACCTCAGATGCCCAAGTACCAACATATTTCATCCGTGATGCAGTGACATACTCAGTGACAGAAGAGTGACCATCTCTAAGACAAGCAACATACCTGGATTCATTTCTTAGTATGTGAGCAACAATAGCACACCTAATTTTCCTGTGTTCTTTCTCATTTCCAGTAATAGCAAAAGCCAGAGATCTGAAAAAGCAGTTGCCATCACCAGTGATTGGCACCATTCTGCAAGGATCACCCATTGGAAACTCTGCATCCATGTTTACATGGCCATGATCAATGTACACCACACCAAGCTTACAGGAAAGCCTTCTTTGCTGCTGGATTGTCAAAGGACTGAACAGAAACTGCTCACTGCGTAGCTCACTGATAAAAACTACATCACCTTCATTGTTCACACGGACATCAACCTCAGGGTCTGTACCATGTGTCACATTTGGCCTTACCACACCATATTGGCTGTCTGACATTCTGGCAAACTGCTGGACTCTGGTCACTGAGGAGTTGTCGTCTGGATGGTCTGATATGTTGGTACGCTGGTTGACACTGGTGACTGAGGACTTACCGTCTGGATGGCCTGACATGCTGGTAAGCTGGTTGACGCTGGTGGCTGGGCAGTTGCCATCTGGATGCTGGTGCAGGATGCTTCGACTAGTCACACTCACAGCTGTAATCTCAAACTGTTCCCCTGTTGCATCTAAAGATAGTCCTAGGGTATCCACATGGTCTAGCAAAGAATCTATGGTAGAGTGGCACACCAATATACTTCTGCCTGATGCGTCGCTTGCTCCATCTCCTCGTCGGGAATGGGAGTCGATCACCACATACCATGACCCTTGCTTAATGATGGCACATGTATTTACTTTAAGAGTAAAAAGACACGCATCATACTGTGAGAATACTCTTCTTACCGCTGCATCAGCTGACATGAAAATGTCACCCATATCTCCATATTCACTGACACCAAACAAGCCAACAAACATGTCATCATGGTAGTTTATTTCATATTTATCACCATTCAATGTGTACTCTGTTGGTAGATCTCTAACTAACAGATACCCAGAAGCATCTCCAATTCTCCTAGCATCTCTGATGGTAGTGTAGAGGTCATCTCCTTTCAGCAGCACTTGATCAATGTCTGTGACTGACCAGGTTAAAACATTCTTTACCTTACACGTTACTATAGCAATCAAACTATTAGCAACACATTGCTTGTTACTGTTGACTCCAAATCGTGGGTGTCCTTGATGGAATGAGCCTCTCACTGCACGTGCCTGAGGAAAATGAGGAGATACACAGATAGTTACAGGGTTCACATGCTGTTGTTGATCCACGGTTGGGTAATAGTTTGGCACTGCCAGGGTATTTCTCAGTTCAAGTTCACTTTCAAGTTCTGTTTCAAGTTCTGTTTCAAGTTTTGTTTCAAGTTTTGTTTCAAGTTCGCATGCTGGTTCACATTCTGGTTCACTTTTGGGGTCAGTCCACTTTGCAGCCTTTCTTTTATGAGGGGGCTGCAGTACCTCGTCCGTCCTTGCCTTATCTTTATCAAGAAAAGGCATACAGAACTCGTCGACGGTCCTACAAATGGCACCCAGGGCGGGAACCCGGTGGTCATGGCTCGTCGGAAAAGTCACAGTCATCGCCGTTTTGGTATTCCGAGAGGGGGGGAACGGGTTAACCCCGTCATCAGTCATAGCCATGACGGACACAGGCCGCTGCTGTGCGGCCTGCTCAGGTTGTTGGTCGTGGCTCGTCAGGAAAGTCACAGTCATCGCCGTTTTGGTATTCCGAGAGGGGGGAAACGGGTTAACCCCGTCATCAGTCATAGCCACGACATGGACGGCAGCAGCAGCGGGGTCAGTCCGTTGGTTGTGGCTCGTCCGATTAGTCACAGTCATCGCCGTTTTGGTATTCCGAGAGGGGGGAAACGGGTTAACCCCGTCATCAGTCATAGCCACATCAAAACTATCAGGAGCTCGCTGCCGGTCCAACAGCCTCTTCTTCGCTGCTGCGGAACGCCGGGAAGCCTTTGTGCGAGGCATCTGCAGATGAACGGGGGGGGGGGGGGAGAAGCACACCTGCTTGCAACTGTACTTTGCACTGATGTTGTCACAAAGCCATCAAATGTGTATACATAGTGCACATCAATCAGGAGCAGTTCCACTAACAGCTTTCTCACCACTTACAGTAAGTCAGTGATGCAGCTGACTCAGCAACTGTCTGGAAGTTACACAACCTACAAACTGAATTTTAACCATTACACTCATTATCCTAAAATAAATATGCCTCATGACTTATGTTTTTTTTTTAATCAGACAAAACACTTACCTGTCACATCTGCATTACACACAAAAGTTTCACCTCAACACTAACTGACCCACGTTTGTGATATGTACACTGTGTGCAGAATTAGGCATGTACTTTATTTGTATCTTGTCGACCAATGTTTTCAGTCCAGATGAACCTAAAACAGAATGTTTAAAAATGGCAAAATGTTTGGTTTTTGATCTGAGTACTTTGTTTTGATAACAGGAAAACATACTTTCCTATGCAGAATGAAGCATGTTTATGATTACTGAAATGGGCCAGAAAAGCACCTTGCAGACAGAAGAAAATCAAAATATTAAAGTGCCAGTCGAAATAACCAAACCTGCTAAACATTCAAAACATAATTATTGTACAATTGATTGTTTTGTGGGCAACACACAAAGAGGATGGAAGCAGCATATAGCGAGGCAACAAAATAACTGCCAAAGTTATGTGTTCAATTAAAAAGAAGACTTTAGAATCAAATGCCACCACTTTTAACAACTGCAATCTGAACGCTCTGGAAGCACTTTGTAGTGTGTTACATGAAATCACTAGGATCAGAATTGCTGTAATATAAGCTCTACGCAATAAAGGTATGCAAGCTAAAAAGTCAAGAATGCACACAGACATGTCAAGAATGATTTTATAAAGGTTTTGTGAAAAAAATCAGATGAGGTGAGAGTGACTCTTGTAGCAGATGGATAGGTCCATGGATGGTCATCTTCTTCGAGCACCCACAGGGCAGTGGAGAAGTGATGGTGTGGGCTGCAGTTATCAGTGATGAACTTGTTGGCTCTTTCAGACTTCCAGGTGGTATAAAATTAACTACTGCCAATTTCTAGAGGAAATTTCAGCAGCTTTCAAAAATGTTATGACATGCATGCAGAACACTGCCCCTTCCTATGATATTCATGCACAACAGTGCCTGTCTCCTTGATATGCATGCAAGACAGTGCCCCTTCCCATGCATCAAAGTATTCCATAGATTAGACAAAAAAGGTCACTGACTTATGACCAGGCTGTCATCATCGCCTGACTCAACGCCCATTAAGAGCTACACAGCCCGAGTGAAGTATGAGATTTACCAAGCAAGCAGGACACTTCTCAGATCAGCATCTGGGACACGGTCCTAGCTGACGTGGCTAATATAAGACAGGATCAAAACAAAGACTTCGGTGGTTCAATGGCAAACAGGCTGATGATGGTCATTCAGAATAAAGGTGACGATACAGGACAATAAACTTGGTGACGTTCGTTGTTCCTTATATAGACTTCAGACAATTTCATTATTATTTCTGTTGATAGTTAAGTGAAAAAAATCCACTTAGTTTCTGATTGCTTGATAATTGTGCCCACAGAAGTGCTTTTCTTTTATTTTCCTTTGTGAAACTATAATGTAACATTTTCTCTAAGTACATTTACTTAGAGCAAAAGAAAAACTTCAGAATGTATAATTCTGCCCAACTGTTGGCAAGAAATATCTCCGGAAATATTACTTGCCTAATTCTGCACACAGTGTATGTCAGTGTATGTTGTCTAAGTACACAAAGCATACCGTATATCACTTTCTCCTCAAGGGTGGCAGTCCAGCACAACTCTGCAGAGAAAAGTGACACACAAGTTTCATTTCATAAACATTTGCCAACAGTCACCTTCATTGAAAACACCATGTAAAGTTGATATACCTTTCAATGTTATTCAACTTAAGAAAACCTCAAACACGATTGCTGATAGACATCACCCTAAAAATATTTACTTTTGATTCCTGTGATATCACAGCCCTTCAGTCTACAAAGACAACATGCATCAGTTAATGATTGACAGGTGCATTTGTACATACATTTCATTAGTATATGCAGCTGCATGATAAACTTCCCATAAACGTACAGACAGATTTTGCACTGTACCATTCTTAGTAGTGCAATGGCACAAAGACAATACTACATATATTCTTACCTCTTGCAACGCGAGCAGCAAAATCTAAAACACAAGCCTTGCTATAGCGGAGACCTGGAAGCGGTCACGTACGGCAGACAATCAGAACCGTAAAAACAAGTCCCCCTTTCGGCGAATGTCTACTGAGCGTAAAGAAAATGTCTGCCGCGAAAACAAAATGTCCGCCACAGAAAGGCGTCTTCGCCGCTATGCCGAATTAATGCTTTACCAGCTTATCCTTTTATAAAGTTAGTTGTTTAATCTAAATTAATATTCCACAGACTTAACTCTTAAAGCATATAGCAGCAAACCTTTAACATACAACTAAAAACACCTTCGGCTGACAATCACTTGTTGTAAACAATAACTACTAATCGAATTTTAATAACACAGAAGGATTTCAAACATCGCCAGGCTGTTTCAGAATACTTCGTTTTTGCTTAACTCGATAACATGTGTTATTGTAGGGAGTCCGGGCTAAATGTTAGTAGTTTCGGTTGCAAACCTACAATCGATTTGTACGACAGACACGCGTATTTAATAAATGCTTCCCAGCGATTATTAATTGCTTTTATAAAACCAAGACCGAACTGAGAATACTAAAAAAAAACCTTAGCACATCTTAAACCATCTAAAAACAGAAAACAGCAAATCGTCAACAAACAACAATTTAAACAACAATTAAAAAGATGTGTCGTCAGACAATATTACATATATTCTTACCTCTTGCAACGCTAGCAGCAAAATCAAAAAGACAAGCCTTGCTATGGCGGGGGGAAGCGGTCACGTACGGCAGCCAATCAGAACCCTAAAAACACATCCCCCTGTCGGCGAATGTCTATACTGAGCTTAAACAAAATGTCCGCCTCAGAAAGGCGTCTTCGCCGCTATGCCGAATTAATGCTTAACCAGCTTATCCCTTTATGAAGTTAGTTTAGTCTAAATTAATAAATTCCACAGACTTAGCTCTTAAAGCATATAGCAGCAAACCTTTAACATACAACTAAAAACACCTTCGGCTGACAAAGAGCATATGATAACCCAATTAAAAAAGTAATAAAGTACAAATCCGACACTGACCAAAAAGCAATCATTTGCGTGCCGTTTGCGGTAAATTCCTTGTTGTAAACAATAACTACTAATCGAATTTTAATAACACAGAAGGATTTCAAACATCGCCTGGCTGTTTCAGAATGCTTCGTTTTTGCTTAACCCGATAACATGTCTTATTGTAGGCAGTCCGGGCTAAATGTTAGTAAACGAAAATAAAGTTTATTTATTTAAAACTGAGGTACGCCTATCTAAAATCCAACAACAAGCAATCCAGCGAAAGAGGAAATGCTGCTTTCTGAAACTGACCGCAGCCGTTCGTAAAACTATTTATATTCATGGCTATATTTCACTGTTTGCCCGCTTTTTAGTCTTCACCGAGTAGGCCTATAGTCAATTAAACCGCAGATAATACCTAAGTAATAACAGGCGCTCTAAAACTACTAAAACGTTAAAACTGGACTGCATTATGCGTCTAGTTTCGGTCGCAAACCTACAATCGATTTGTACGACAGACACGCGTATTTAATAAATGCTTCCCAGCGATTATTAATTGCTTTTATAAAACAAAGACCGAACTGAGAATGATACTAAAAAAAACCTTAGCACAACTTAAACCATCTAAAAACAGAAAACAGCAAGTCGTCAACAAACTACAATTAAAAAGATGTGTCGTCAGACAATATTACATAGCCTATATTCTTACCTCTTGCAACGCGACCAGCAAAATCAAAAAGACAAGCCTTGCTATGGCGGGGGAATGTGGTCACGTACGGCAGCCAATCAGAACCGTAAAAACACGTCCCCCTGTCGGCGAATGTCTACTGAGCTTAAACAAGAGAAAGGCGTCTTCGCCTATGCCCAATTAATGCTTAACCAGTTTATCCCTTTATGAAGTTAGTTTAGTCTAAATTAATAAATTCCACAGACTTAGCTCTTAAAGCATATAGCAGCAAACCTTTAACATACAACTAAAAACACCTTCGGCTGACAAAGAGCATATGATAACCCAATTAAAAAAGTAATAAAGTACAACTCCGACACTGACCAAAAAGCAATCATTTGCGTGCCGTTTGCGGTAAATCCCTTGTTGTAAACAATAACTACTAATCGAATTTTAATAACACAGAAGGATTCAAAACATCAAGATTTCAAACATCGCCTGGCTGTTTCAGAATGCTTCGTTTTTGCTTAACCCGATAACATGTCTTATTGTAGGCAGTCCGGGCTAAATGTTAGTAAACGAAAATAAAGTTTATTTATTTAAAACTGAGGTACGCCTATCTAAAACATTAAAACTGGACTGCATTATGCGTTTAGTTTCGGTCGCAAACCTACAATCGATTTGTACGACAGACACGCGTATTTAATAAACGCTTCCCAGCGATTATTAATTGCTTTTGTAAAACCAAGACTGAACTGAGAATGATACTAAAGAAACCTTAGCACAACTTAAACCATCTAAAAACAGAAAACACCAAATCGTAAACAAACTACAGTTAAAAAGATCTGCCGTCAGACAATATTACAAATACACTTACCTCTTGCAACGCCAGCAGCAAAATCTAAAATACAAGCCTTGTATAGCGGACACCTGGAAGCGGTCACGTACAGTACGGCAGCCAATTAGAACCGTAAAAACACGTCCCCCTGTCGGCGAATGTGTGTCAATATGTTGTAATTACATATTCTAAACTACAAACATTTTCTGATATATTAGACTGTGAAACTAACATATTTGGCAAGCTTGTAATAAGTGTAGTCTAACAAAATACAATTAAGCAAATCGCCTGCACTGTTCATTAGCTCAGAAAATGCGGGCTTTGACACAATTTAATGTTATGAAAATGAGCTATACAAATGAACAGTATATTTTCATGAGAGGTCGATTTGGCTACATACAGTATGTATATGCTCTCCTCTCAATAAATAGAACATTTTAAATCATAATGAAGTTCACAAACAAACATTCCCATAGTACGATTTGCCTTTAAACCCAAACAACTTCAAAAACATGAAACATTCACAGTCAATTTGACGTGGTTTTACTTTATAACACATAAAACACAAACCAAAATACAACCGAATTCGCCCTTCTCATGTAATACAAACTGTCATGTCACAAACAAATAGGTCAAACAAGAAGTAATGTACAGTACAATTAGTAGTCCCATACTACTGCCATTTACACAAACTTTATACAAAAAACTTCAAAACTTCACGCTCACAGCAACAGTAATGTACAGTACAAGTAGCCCTATACACCTGCTATTTACACAAACTTTATACAAAAAACTTCAAAACGTCACGCTCACAGCAACAGTAATGTACAGTACAAGTAGTCATATACTACTGCTATTTACACAAACTTTATACAAAAAACATCAAAACTTCACGCTCAGACTGTCAGAGCAACACAACAAACATATTAAACTAAAAACAGATCACGCTAATACAAAACAAACTACTCCGGCGAGTCATCACATCTCTAGCTAGACGAAGGGACTGCGCTATCTGCAATGTCTACAATAGAAGAAACGTTGCATTCGTCGTCAAAAGAGAACTGAAGGCATTCCTCAAAAAGAAGATGCTCTTCAATAGCTTCCTCTTTGTCCATTAATGATGTTATATTCCGTCGTTTTAAATAGTCCACCAGAGTACAGTGTCCGACAGTCAATGTATAATCTGCGCCGTCATCATTTTTCACTTTTAAAGTTCCGCGTAATACTTTTGAAAATGCCCCCGATTTCTGCAGCATCCTGCAGCTCTGGCATCGTGCAAACCTGCTCTGGCTGTCCCAAGTATCCTGCCGGCTTCCACACAGGGCACACTTCAGGCTTGCCTTAATCTCAGCTCCACATATGGAAGCCTTCACCGTCACAACCGATTCCTCTTCTTGTACAGCGTCCGCGTCTCCCACATCCAAATCGCAGATCTTCTCAATCATGCTCTCTACGGTTGTTGTTAGTTCCACTTTCCCTTCAAAAACTCTAGTCGAAAGCTCCGTAAAGACGTAAGATGAGTCAACCTCCACGTCATGGATCAGTCTCTCCCAAACGCAAAGACTCATCTGGGCAGTTCCATCAAAGACTGTGAATCTCTTCACCTCTTTGTCGCTGCCTCTAATGCTTACAGTTTTCTGCAATGACGCTGCCACGACCTTGGCTTTCACCAAAGGCACCTATAGGAATGAACACCAGTCATTACTTTTCTAAACTTCTCATCCAGAAATAGCGAAATTTTACAAAAGGTGTACATTGTCATTGCAAACTTATTCTTAAACGCACCTTCTTGCCTGCCGGCAGAGCTGTGACATCAACCAGTGTCTGCCTAACGGGTGCTGCAGGTTTCCGAAAAGGAAACGTCACCTTCGTTACAGACAGCTCGGTCAACTGGTTCCCCATCACGTCGAAGTCAGACGTGCCTTTAAAACCTACCAAAAAAAAAAAACCCAACAGACATTAATACATACTCAGTAACAACCATGTCCTGGAAAACTGTGCTCTGTAAAGCAATACTTACTCAAAGCCTTTCTGACATGTGTCAGGCGTATTGCCGTGCCATTATCTGAAGCTTGGCTGAACAGCGCACGCTTTCTCGGACTGAAGATGGTCACATCGTGAAATTCTTCACGTCCAGTCTGTAGTACAGCATTAAAAAAACCTCTGTTTTTAGTGGTGAATTTTAATGCTGAGATAGAGTGGATATAGCCACTGACTACGTCTGTGTCCATCCTCATTTTCTTCGCTGGAGTCTCCATGTCGAAAAAGCAATTAGAAAAACATGCAAAACACCCCAATATATATACTGCTGGGACATGCCATTAACCTCCCCTTATTACACGACTCTCTGGAATGCTTGATTCTGATTGGTCAGGTGAGACATTTGCAGGTTTGTTCTTTTCAAATAATAACCGCTCTTTTCAAATAATAACCGCTCCAAAGTAATAACGCATAGCCGCTACTACTTGTATGTTTAAAATGTTAGTCACATCGTACTATATCGTTTCGCCGAAAGATAAAAATGTTAATTTAAAACAAATATGCCAAGAAAATGTTTCAAATTCATATTCATATATTGTCTCGTGTAGAGTTAATGTTGTCTACACTGACTATAATTTATGTTTTTGTATTTGGGTACATATGTTTGTTCCTTATTTTATTTTTCCTTATTTATATAATTCTCTATGTCCGACATGGGGACTGCACCTAATTTAGTTGTACTTGTTACAATGACAATAAAGTTATTCTGATATTCATGTCCAGTTTTTTTCCTTATGTGGCAAGTAGCCGTGTAATAAACTGGATAATGTACAGGCAGCCGGTAATTATCGCGAAATAAGCCCCGACAGTGTGATACAAGAAGCGGAGAGTCTTGTATCATACTGAAGGGGCTTATTTCGCGATAACTACCGGCTGCCTGTACATTATCCCGCTTATTACACGACTCTCTGGAATGCTTGATTCTGATTGGTCAGTTGAGACATTTGCAGGTTCGTTCTTTTCAAATAATAACCGCTCTTTTCAAATAATAACCGCTCCAAAGTAATAATGCATAGCCGCTACTACTTGTATGTTTAAAATGTTAGTCACGTCGTACTATATCGTTTCGCGGAAAGATAAAAATGTTAATTTAAAACAAATATGCCAAGAAAATGTTTCAAATTCATATTCATATATTGTCTCGTGTAGAGTTAATGTTGTCTACACTGACTATAATTTATGTTTTTGTATTTGGGTACATATGTTTGTTCCTTATTTTATTTTTCCTTATTTATATAATTTTCTATGTCCGACATGGGGACTGCACCTAATTTCATTGTACTTGTCACAATGACAATAAAGTTATTCTGATATTCATGTCCAGTTTTTTTCCTTATGTGGCAAGTAGCCGTGTAATAAACTGGATAATGTACAGGCAGCCGGTAGTTATCGCGAAATAAGCCCCGACAGTGTGATCAGGACCCGACGCCAATGTTTCAAATTCATATTCATGTCCAGTTTTTTTCCTTATGTGGCAAGTAGCCGTGTAAGTAAGGGATAATGTACAGGCAGCCGGTAGTTATCGCGAAATAAGCCCCTTCAGTGTGATACAAGACCCTCCGCTTCTTGTATCACACTGAAGGGGCTTATTTCGCGATAATTAGTACAACGTGACTAACATTTTAAACATACAAGTAGTAGCGGCTAGGGGTTATTACTTTGGAGCGGTTATTATTTGAAAAGAGCGGTTATTATTTGAAAAGAACGAACCTGCAAATGTCTCAACTGACCAATCAGAATCAAGCATTCCAGAGAGTCGTGTAATAAGCGGGATAATGTACAGGCAGCCGGTAGTTATCGCGAAATAAGCCCCGACCGTGTGATCAGGACCCGACGCCAATGTTTCAAATTCATATTCATGTCCAGTTTTTTTCCTTATGTGGCAAGTAGCCGTGTAAGTAAGGGATAATGTACAGGCAGCCAGTAATTATCGCGAAATAAGCCCCTTCAGTGTGATACAAGACTCTCCGCTTCTTGTATCACACTGTCGGGGCTTATTTCGCGATAATTACCGGCTGCCTGTACATTATCCAGTTTATTACATGGCTACTTGCCACATAAGGAAAAAAACTGGACATGAATATCAGAATAACTTTATTGTCATTGTAACAAGTACAACTAAATTAGGTGCAGTCCCCATGTCGGACATAGAGAATTATATAAATAAGGAAAAATAAAATAAGGAACAAACATATGTACCCAAATACAAAAACATAAATTATAGTCAGTGTAGACAACATTAACTCTACACGAGACAATATATGAATATGAATTTGAAACATTTTCTTGGCATATTTGTTTTAAATTAACATTTTTATCTTTCGGCGAAACGATATAGTACGACGTGACTAACATTTTAAACATACAAGTAGTAGCGGCTATGCGTTATTACTTTGGAGCGGTTATTATTTGAAAAGAGCGGTTATTATTTGAAAAGAACAAACCTGCAAATGTCTCACCTGACCAATCAGAATCAAGCATTCCAGAGAGTCGTGTAATAAGGGGAGGTTAATGGCATGTCCCAGCAGTATATATATTGGGGTGTTTTGCATGTTTTTCTAATTGCTTTTTCGACATGGAGACTCCAGCGAAGAAAATGAGGATGGACACAGACGTAGTCAGTGGCTATATCCACTCTATCTCAGCATTAAAATTCACCACTAAAAACAGAGGTTTTTTTAATGCTGTACTACAGACTGGACGTGAAGAATTTCACGATGTGACCATCTTCAGTCCGAGAAAGCGTGCGCTGTTCAGCCAAGCTTCAGATAATGGCACGGCAATACGCCTGACACATGTCAGAAAGGCTTTGAGTAAGTATTGCTTTACAGAGCACAGTTTTCCAGGACATGGTTGTTACTGAGTATGTATTAATGTCTGTTGGTTTTTTTTTTTTTTTGGTAGGTTTTAAAGGCACGTCTGACTTCGACGTGATGGGGAACCAGTTGACCGAGCTGTCTGTAACGAAGGTGACGTTTCCTTTTCGGAAACCTGCAGCACCCGTTAGGCAGACACTGGTTGATGTCACAGCTCTGCCGGCAGGCAAGAAGGTGCGTTTAAGAATAAGTTTGCAATGACAATGTACACCTTTTGTAAAATTTCGCTATTTCTGGATGAGAAGTTTAGAAAAGTAATGACTGGTGTTCATTCCTATAGGTGCCTTTGGTGAAAGCCAAGGTCGTGGCAGCGTCATTGCAGAAAACTGTAAGCATTAGAGGCAGCGACAAAGAGGTGAAGAGATTCACAGTCTTTGATGGAACTGCCCAGATGAGTCTTTGCGTTTGGGAGAGACTGATCCATGACGTGGAGGTTGACTCATCTTACGTCTTTACGGAGCTTTCGACTAGAGTTTTTGAAGGGAAAGTGGAACTAACAACAACCGTAGAGAGCATGATTGAGAAGATCTGCGATTTGGATGTGGGAGACGCGGACGCTGTACAAGAAGAGGAATCGGTTGTGACGGTGAAGGCTTCCATATGTGGAGCTGAGATTAAGGCAAGCCTGAAGTGTGCCCTGTGTGGAAGCCGGCAGGATACTTGGGACAGCCAGAGCAGGTTTGCACGATGCCAGAGCTGCAGGATGCTGCAGAAATCGGGGGCATTTTCAAAAGTATTACGCGGAACTTTAAAAGTGAAAAATGATGACGGCGCAGATTATACATTGACTGTCGGACACTGTACTCTGGTGGACTATTTAAAACGACGGAATATAACATCATTAATGGACAAAGAGGAAGCTATTGAAGAGCATCTTCTTTTTGAGGAATGCCTTCAGTTCTCTTTTGACGACGAATGCAACGTTTCTTCTATTGTAGACATTGCAGATAGCGCAGTCCCTTCGTCTAGCTAGAGATGTGATGACTCGCCGGAGTAGTTTGTTTTGTATTAGCGTGTTCTGTTTTTAGTTTAATATGTTTGTTGTGTTGCTCTGACAGTCTGAGCGTGAAGTTTTGAGGTTTTTTGTATAAAGTTTGTGTAAATAGCAGTAGTATATGACTACTTGTACTGTACATTACTGTTGCTGTGAGCGTGACGTTTTGAAGTTTTTTGTATAAAGTTTGTGTAAATAGCAGGTGTATAGGGCTACTTGTACTGTACATTACTGTTGCTGTGAGCGTGAAGTTTTGAAGTTTTTTGTATAAAGTTTGTGTAAATGGCAGTAGTATGGGACTACTAATTGTACTGTACATTACTTCTTGTTTGACCTATTTATTTGTGACATGACAGTTTGTATTACATGAGAAGGGCGAATTCGGTTGTATTTTGGTTTGTGTTTTATGTGTTATAAAGTAAAACCACGTCAAATTGACTGTGAATGTTTCATGTTTTTGAAGTTGTTTGGGTTTAAAGGCAAATCGTACTATGGGAATGTTTGTTTGTGAACTTCATTATGATTTAAAATGTTCTATTTATTGAGAGGAGAGCATATACATACTGTATGTAGCCAAATCGACCTCTCATGAAAATATACTGTTCATTTGTATAGCGCATTTTCATAACATTAAATTGTGTCAAAGCCCGCATTTTCTGAGCTAATGAACAGTGCAGGCGATTTGCTTAATTGTATTTTGTTAGACTACACTTATTACAAGCTTGCCAAATATGTTAGTTTCACAGTCTAATATATCAGAAAATGTTTGTAGTTTAGAATATGTAATTACAACATATTGACACACATTTGCCGACAGGGGGACGTGTTTTTACGGTTCTAATTGGCTGCCGTACTGTACGTGACCGCTTCCAGGTGTCCGCTATACAAGGCTTGTATTTTAGATTTTGCTGCTGGCGTTGCAAGAGGTAAGTGTATTTGTAATATTGTCTGACGGCAGATCTTTTTAACTGTAGTTTGTTTACGATTTGGTGTTTTCTGTTTTTAGATGGTTTAAGTTGTGCTAAGGTTTCTTTAGTATCATTCTCAGTTCAGTCTTGGTTTTACAAAAGCAATTAATAATCGCTGGGAAGCGTTTATTAAATACGCGTGTCTGTCGTACAAATCGATTGTAGGTTTGCGACCGAAACTAAACGCATAATGCAGTCCAGTTTTAATGTTTTAGATAGGCGTACCTCAGTTTTAAATAAATAAACTTTATTTTCGTTTACTAACATTTAGCCCGGACTGCCTACAATAAGACATGTTATCGGGTTAAGCAAAAACGAAGCATTCTGAAACAGCCAGGCGATGTTTGAAATCTTGATGTTTTGAATCCTTCTGTGTTATTAAAATTCGATTAGTAGTTATTGTTTACAACAAGGGATTTACCGCAAACGGACGCAAATGATTGCTTTTTGGTCAGTGTCGGAGTTGTACTTTATTACTTTTTTAATTGGGTTATCATATGCTCTTTGTCAGCCGAAGGTGTTTTTAGTTGTATGTTAAAGGTTTGCTGCTATATGCTTTAAGAGCTAAGTCTGTGGAATTTATTAATTTAGACTAAACTAACTTCATAAAGGGATAAGCTGGTTAAGCATTAATTCGGCATATCGGCGAAGACGCCTTTCTCTTGTTTAAGCTCAGTAGACATTCGCCGACAGGGGGATGTGTTTTTACGGTTCTGATTGGCTGCCGTACGTGACCACATTCCCCCGCCACAGCAAGGCTTGTCTTTTTGATTTTGCTGGTCGCGTTGCAAGAGGTAAGAATATATGTAATATTGTCTGACGACATATCTTTTTAATTGTAGTTTGTTGACGACTTGCTGTTTTCTGTTTTTAGATGGTTTAAGTTATGCTAAGGTTTTTTTTAGTATCATTCTCAGTTCGGTCTTTGTTTTATAAAAGCAATTAATAATCGCTGGGAAGCATTTATTAAATACGCGTGTCTGTCGTACAAATCGACTGTAGGTTTGCGACCGAAACTAGACGCATAATGCAGTCCAGTTTTAACGTTTTAGTAGTTTTAGAGCGCCTGTTATTACTTAGGTATTATCTGCGGTTTAATTGACTATAGGCCTACTCGGTGAAGACTAAAAAGCGGACAAACAGTGAAATATAGCCATGAATATAAATAGTTTTACGAACGGCTGGGGTCAGTTTCAGAAAGCAGCATTTCCTCTTTCGCTGGATTGCTTGTTGTTGGATTTTAGATAGGCGTACCTCAGTTTTAAATAAATAAACTTTATTTTCGTTTACTAACATTTAGCCCGGACTGCCTACAATAAGACATGTTATCGGGTTAAGCAAAAACGAAGCATTCTGAAACAGCCAGGCGATGTTTGAATCCTTCTGTGTTATTAAAATTCGATTAGTAGTTATTGTTTACAACAAGGGATTTACCGCAAACGGCACGCAAATGATTGCTTTTTGGTCAGTGTCGGAGTTGTACTTTATTACTTTTTTAATTGGGTTATCTAGGGTGACCAGATAATCCATGTCAGGGAGGACACATTGAGCTAGGACAGGATTTGTAAAATACCATTTAAATTAAAAGGACCTGGATCTCAGTTAAGCACCGAATTCTTGCTGTGTGCTGATTGATCAGTCTCCTATAATCATGCATATGCCACTAATGTTAATGTGTAACAGCTGGATGAGTTTTTCAATCAAACCAGTCAAAGCACAAGAAGAAGTGAGCTATTTAGCCAAACACAGGTGCCTTTCAGTTTTAAAGTAGTTTGTAAAACCTGGAGTAGCTTAAAGTGTCCTCCCTGACATGGATTATCTGGTCAGCCTAGGTTATCATATGCTCTTTGTCAGCCGAAGGTGTTTTTAGTTGTATGTTAAAGGTTTGCTGCTATATGCTTTAAGAGCTAAGTCTGTTGAATTTATTAATTTAGACTAAACTAACTTCATAAAGGGATAAACTGGTTAAGCATTAATTCGGCTTATTACATGGCTCTCTGGAATGCTTGATTCTGATTGGTCAGTTGAGACATTTGCAGGTTCGTTCTTTTCAAATAACCTCTCCAAAGTAATAACGCATGGTCACGTGGTACTATATCGTTTCGCGGAAGGGTAAAAATGCTAATTTAAAACAAATATGCCAATAAAATGTTTCAAATTTATATTGATGTCCAGGTTTTTTCCTTATGTGACAAATAGCTGTGTAATAAGCGGTATAATGTACAGGCAGCCGGTAGTCATCGCGAAATAAGCCCCTTCAGTGTGATACAAGGCCCTCCGCTTCGCGTCGGGTCCTGATCACACTGTCGGGGCTTATTTCTGCGATAACTACCGGCTGACTGTACATTATCCCTTACATAGCGGCGAAGACGCCTTTCTGTGGCGGACATTTTGTTTGTGCTCAGTAGACATTCGCCAAAAGGGGGACATGTTTTTACGGTTCTGATTGGCTGCCGTACGTGACCGCTTTCCGGTGTCCGCCATTGCAAGGCTTGTCTTTTAGATTTTGCTGCTGGCATTGCAAGAGGTAAGAATATCTGTAATATTGTCTGACGGCACATCTTTTTAATTGTAGTTTGTTGACGATTTGCTGTTTTCTGTTTTTAGATGGTTTAAGTTATGCTAATGTTTTTTTAGTATCATTCTCATTTAGGTCTTGGTTTTATAAAAGCAATTAATAATCGCTGGGAAGCAGCCACACCAGCCGCAATAATCGCTGGCCACCAGCCACACCCAAACCATACAGGTGCCATGGCCATTTCAATCAGACAGCTATATCTCAGGCATGCCTCAGCCAATCATCACCAAACTTTAATATGTCGTGTAGGATAGTACTCCGGAAGGGCCGTCCAAATTTGGTGCCGATCGGTCAAACGGGGGCGCTACAACCACTGTCCATATATTTCTAAGACCCACCTTAGCAAATTAAGCTGAAATGTCCTTATTTCTCATAAAACCTTGAAAGAAGTGTTACCTTTCCCTTCACCTGAGTCTATATTTTTTATTTGCTTTAATTTTTCACCAATTTGCCTCATAGAACATTATCAGACTTAATTTACACATAAGAAGGCCTGAAAGTATTGAATACAATTTCTAAAATGGAGCGCTGACTCCACCTGCTGGCCACACTATTTCCATGCCCATTTCATTCAAATAGCTATATCTCTGGCGTGCTTCATCCAATCCTCACAAAATTTGACGCACATCTGTGTTACTAGACTTCAGAAATACCTTCCAAGTTTGGTGGCAATCGGTCAAACGGGGGCACTACAGCCACTGTCCTACTATGTCTAAGACCAACCTTGGTTAATGCAGCTGAAATCTGCTTATTGTTTATTTAAAAATTAAAATATTAATCACCTTTCCCTTCATCTGAGTCCATATTTTTAATCTGCTTATATTTTCCTGCCATTTGACTTTTACAAATCTTTCAAACTTCAATCTTTCTTCAGGCTGTGTACACTGCAGCAATTACAATTTTATAATAAATTGGCCAGCAGGTGGAGTCAGCGCTCCATTTCAATAATGCCTTCAATACTTTTAGCCTTTCTCCTGTCTAAATGTACGACCTAGAATAGGATACAGCATGATATTACTGCTGTTACATGTCACACTACGCAACTCAGCACTTTGTTAAGAATATGCAACACAGCCTATGTTTACACAGGCAGTATAACAAAGCAACTCTGTAATATCTAGACTTACCAGACCAGGTATGAAGGTCCCTAAATCTACCAACTAGTCAGGCCATCTGACCCAAACCATGCATTCAGTCAGGCTAAGGCACTCCACCACAGGGTTCTACATTCTGTCCTACATTTGCTGACCTTTTAGACCGATAATATTTAATCTATATCCTGATTTCTACCTACTACTGAGACCATCTGACCAAAATAATGCATTCAGTCAGGTTCAGGCACTACACCACAGGGTTCTACATTCTTTCCTACATTTCCTGACCTGTTAGACCGACACTAAACAATCTCCATCCTGATTTCTACCTGCTACTCAAACCATCTGACTGAAACAAGTTCTGTTCTGTCTGACATCTGCTGACCTGTAGTTCTGTCTGACTTGTTAGTACCCTCCTCTACAGTTTGCCCTACATCTCCTGTCGCAATAGAGCTACACTAAATCTGCATCCTGTTATGGCAGTCTAATTCTGTCTGACTTTCTACTACCCTGGTCACCAGTCCTCTGCCGTTATTGCTCTATTACTTGTCCTACCTGTCCTACTTGTCCTACCTGTCCTACTTTTCATACCCTTTGGACCCTTCAGTAACTGCCTGCAGTTTCTAGTTATTATTATTATTATTATTTTTCTGCCCTAAAACTGAATGTACAGCCTAAACTGTAAGAGCTAGACCAACCAAACTTGGTCAGATGATGTCAATTCCTACCCACTACTCAGGTTGTCCTACCCAGTCCTGCCAGCCAGATGGGGGCGCCTTAGCGCCCCCCAACACGTTTCGGTCGATATCTCCTGTCCTGTTAGACCTACAATCGAAATTCTTTGTTCTACATATACAGACAGCAAAGCCCTACCAACTTGCCATTTGGACTATGAAGCTCCGCCTACTTAGATTTTTTGCTAATTTGCATAATTTGCCAATCCTACTTTTTCCTTAAAGTCCTGGCTTGTCCTACCAAATCAGACAAATGAGGTGTCAGACGAATCAGAATTCTCTGCTGATCAAGAATTATCCACAAAATTCAGACATTTTTATATCCTACGGCCATTAGCCACGCCCAAACAATGTCCAAATTTGGCCCGTTTTGGTCTGACGGCTATAACTTGGCCGTGCCTTGGCCTACCTTGACCAAATTTGAAATGCTACCTCCCTACACCATTCTGGGGACACGGTCCGAGGCGGGCCGCATTTCGTCAATAGGGGGCGCTACAACTAAAAACTGGCAATATCTCCTGACTGCCTTTGCCAATCTAACTGAAATTTGGTAGATATGTACTAGGAAGCAGCCTGTGGTCAGTCACCTACAATGGCAGTAATTATTCCTTAAAGAGTGGCCGCCATCAGCCAATCAAAATCAAGCAGGCATTTCACAGGCTTCTCAATGACCAATCTAAATCAAATTTGGGTGATACATTTGTGCTCTGACCCTCTGCCTAAACTGTAAAGGACACCTCACTCGGCCAGATGGGGGCGCAACAGTGACAACTTTTGCATTTCTGCCTATTTCTCGAGAACGGTGAAGCCTACAATCGACATTTCTTGCCAGGTCAATTCAGTACGACATGCCAAATCAAACAACATGTAGAACTTGCTTCTGCATCTTTGCGTTTTTGCATAATTCATATTGGTCTGAAAACAAGACATTTCGTTAACCTCCTAGGATTTTCACCAAACCTACACAAATCTGGTATCATTTAAATCAGGAGACAGTCATAATAAATAATTCATAAAAAAAATCATAAACTTTCCATGAGGTATAGTCACCAGCCACACACAAACCATACAGGTGCCATGCCCAATTCAATCAGACAGCTATATCTCAGGCCTGCCTCAGCCAATCATCACCAAACTTTAATATATCCTGTAGAATAGTAGTCCGGAAGGGCCCTCCAAATTTGGTGCCGATCGGTCAAACGGGGGCGCTACAACAACATAACATGTCTGTATAAACCTTGAAAATCAGTTCAACTTACATTTATCTCATTTCTGTTCTAGTGACATGTTACTGGTTAAAATATTTTGTACTGCCAGTTCTGTGAGTCATGCCAAATCAAGACATATGCAATGCCCAATGATAGTCATTTTCATTCCCTTGTGATGTTTAAAAACTTAATAAATAACATATTACTGTAACTTCTACAATGTTCAGCCCAAGTAGGTCATTCTGGTAGTACATCAATCAGGACATTGCCATTATGGATAATTCATAAAAATATCTTAACCTGTACGCTATGGCCACCAGCTACAACAAACCTGCACCATATCCATGCTCATTTCAATCAACCATCTAAAGCTCAGCTGTGCTTCAGCCAATCCTCATCAAATTTGACGGCCTAATGTAGTAAGGGACCTCAGACAGACCCTCCAATTTTGGTTCCAATCGGTCAAATGGGGGCGCTACAGCCACTGTCCATATATTTCTAAGACCCACCTTAGCAAATTCAGCTGAAATGTCCTTATTTCTCATAAAACCTTGAAAGAATTGTTACCTTTCCCTTCACCTGAGTCCATATTTCTTATTCACTTTCATTTTTCACCGATTTGCCTCATAGAACATTATCAGACTTAATTTACACATAAGAAGGCCTGAAAGTATTGAATACAATTTCTAAAATGGAGCGCTGACTCCACCTGCTGGCCACACTGTTTCCATGCCCATTTCATTAAAATAGCTATATCTCTGGCATGCTTCATCCAATCCTCACAAAATTTGACGCACATCTGTGTTACTAGACTTCAGAAAGACCTTCCAAGTTTGGTGGCAATCGGTCAAACGGGGGCACTACAGCCACTGTCCTAATATGTCTAAGACCAACCTTGGTTAATGCAGCTGAAATCTGCTTATCGTTTATTTAAAAATTAAAAAATTAATCACCTTTCCCTTCATCTAAGTCCATATTTTTAATCTGCTTATATTTTCCTGCCATTTGACTTTTACAAATCTTTCAAACTTCAATCTTTCTTCAGGCTGTGTACACTGCAGCAATTACAATTTTATAATAAATTGGCCAGCAGGTGGAGTCAGCGCTCCATTTCAATAATGCCTTCAATACTTTTAGCCTTTCTCCTGTCTAAATGTATAACCTAGAATATGATACAGCATGATATTACTGCTGTTACATGTCACAATACGCAACTCAGCACTTTGTTAAGAATATGCAACACAGCCTATGTTTACACAGGCAGTATAAAAAAGAAAACTCTGTAATATCTAGACTTACCAGACCAGGTATGAAGGTCCCTAAATCTACCAACTAGTCAGGCCATCTGACCCAAACCATGCATTCAGTCAGGCTAAGGCACTCCACCACAGGGTTCTACATTCTGTCCTACATTTGCTGACCTGTTAGACCGATACTAACTAATCTATATCCTGATTTCTACCTACTACTGAGACCATCTGACCAAAACAATGCATTCAGTCAGGTTCAGGCACTACACCACAGGGTTCTACATTCTGTCCTACATTTCCTGACCTGTTAGACCGACACTCAACAATCTACATCATGATTTCTACCTTCTACTCAAACCATCTGACCTAAACAAGTTCTGTTCTGTCTGACATCTGCTGACCTGTAGTTCTGTCTGACTTTTTAGTATCCTCCTCTACGGTTTGCCCTACATCTCCTGTCACATTAGAGCTACGCTAAATCTCCATCCTGTTATGGCAGTCTAATTGTTGCCCGGTCAATTAAGTACGACATGCCAAATCAAACAACATGTAGAACTTGCTTCTGCATCTTTGCGTTTTTGCATAATTCATATTGGTCTGAAAACAAGACATTTCGTTAACCTCCTAGGATTTTCACCAAACCTACACAAATCTGGTATCATTTAAATCAGGAGACAGTCATAATAAATAATTCATAAAAAAATCATAAACTTTCCATGAGGTATAGTCACCAGCCACACACAAACCATACAGGTGCCATGCCCAATTCAATCAGACAGCTATATCTCAGGCCTGCCTCAGCCAATCATCACCAAACTTTAATATATCCTGTAGAATAGTAGTCCGGAAGGGCCCTCCAAATTTGGTGCCGATCGGTCAAACGGGGGCGCTACAACAATATAACATGTCTGTATAAACCTTGAAAATCAGTTCAACTTACATTTATCTCATTTCTGTTCTAGTGACATATTACTGGTTAAAATATTTTGTACTGCCAGTTCTGTGAGTCATGCCAAATCAAGACATATGCAATGCCCAATGATAGTCATTTTCATTCCCTTGTGATGTTTAATAACTTAATAAATAACATATTACTGTAACTTCTACAATATCCAGCCCAAGTAGGTCATTCTGGTAGTACATCAATCAGGACATTGCCCTTATGGATAATTCATAAAAATATCTTGACCTGTATGCTATGGCCACCAGCTACAACAAACCTGCACCATATCCATGCTCATTTCAATCAACCATCTGAATCTCAGCCGTGCTTCAGCCAATCCTCATCAAATTTGACGGCCTAATGTAGTAAGGGACCTCAGACAGACCCTCCAATATTGGTGCCAATCGGTCAAACAGGGGCGCTACAGCCACTGTCCATATATGTCTAAGACCCACCTTAGCAAATTCAGCTGAAATGTCCTTATTTCTCATAAAACCTTGAAAGAATTGTTACCTTTCCCTTCACCTGAGTCCATATTTTTTATTCACTTTCATTTTTCACCAATTTGCCTCATAGAACATTATCAGACTTAATTTACACATAAGAAGGCCTGAAAGTATTGAATACAATTTCTAAAATGGAGCGCTGACTCCACCTGCTGGCCACACTGTTTCCATGCCTATTTCATTCAAATAGCTATATCTCTGGCATGCTTCATCCAATCCTCACAAAATTTGATGCACGGCTGTGTTACTAGACTGCCTCAGCCAAGCTGCAAAAGACCTTCCAAGTTTGGTGGCAATCAGTCAAACGGGGGCACTACAGCCACTGTCATAATATGTCTAAGACCAACCTTGGTTAATGCAGCTGAAATCTGCTTATTGTTTATTTAAAAATTAAAATATTAATCACCTTAACCTTCATCTAAGTCCATATTTTTAATCTGCTTATATTCTCCTGCCATTTGACTTTTACAAATCTTTCAAACTTTAATCTTTCTTCAGGCTGTGTACACTACAGCAATTACAATTTTATAATAAATTGGCCAGCAGGTGGAGTCAGCGCTCCATTTCAATAATGCCTTCAATACTTTTAGCCTTTCTCCTGTCTAAATATACATCCTAGAATAGCATACAGCATGATATTACTGCTGTTACATGTCACACTCCCGCAACTCAGCACTTTGTTAAGAATATGCAACACAGCCTATGTTTACACAGGCAGTATAAAAAAGCAACTATGTAATATCTACACTTACCAGACCAGGTATGAAGGTCCCTAAATCTACCAACTAGTCAGGCCATCTGACCCAAAACATGTATTAAGTCAGGCTAAGGCACTCCACCACAGGGTTCTACATTCTGTCCTGCATTTGCTGACCTGTTAGACCGATACTAACTAGTCTATATCCTGATTTCTACCTACTACTCAGACTATCTCACCAAAACATTACATTCAGTCAGGTTCAGGCACTACACCACAGGGTCCTACATTCTGTCCTACATTTCCTGACCTGTTAGACGGACACTCAACAATCTCCATCCTGATTTCTACCTTCTACTCAAACCATCTGTTGTCCTACCTGTCCTACCTGTCCTACTTGTCATACCCTTTGGACCCTTCAGTAACTGCCTGCAGTTTCTAGTTATTATTATTATTATTAACTGTGACATTATTCACTGTCTTTTATAGAGGAAGCATGGATGTCAGTTGCAGAAATACTGTGAACTAGCCAGGGTTGCCTGCAAAAGAAAAACTGAATTTGGGACATCTTCAAATGTCAAAAAAATGAAGCTTGAAGAAACAAGACAAATCTCTCAGAAAACAGTGGATAACGCTGTACTCCGCTTCGTAGTTCAAGGTCTCCAGCCCTTCTCTCTCGTTGAACAGCCTTCATTCCAAATCTTGTCCTGGATTTGCAGCCAAAGTGTGTGGTAATGTCTCCATCTACAGTGCGGCGCAAGATTGATGCAGCCACAGCAATCATGAAGGAACAAGTGAAAGAAGCAATGAGGAAGATTTCATACGTTGCCACAACAACTGATTGCTGGGAGAAGGAGGAGTTTCATCGGTGTAACAGCACATTGGCTGGATCCATGCAGTTTTGAGAGCCATTCTGTTGCTCTTGCATGCAATCGGTTAAAGGGTCCTCATATATTTGATGCTTTGGCAGGTGCAATGAATGACATACACACAGAGTATGAAATTCGTCAGAAAATAGTCAGAACCACAACTGACAATGGTTCAAATTTTATTAAAGCTTTTCGTGAGTTCGGACTAGAAGAAAACGACGCCGCTGAAGAGGCAACTGAGGAAAAAGCAACTGATGAAGATGATTGCTCTGATGATGAAGAGACAGAAGTGAAATTTGTTGATGTTGATGCAATTATGGCTGAAGATGATGGCCTTCAGTACCTACTGCCAAAGCACCATCAAAGCCTGTCATTTGCTGAATTTGGTTTCCACAGTGGATGTTGAGAGTGCAAACAGGGCAGAGGCCTACAGGAAACTCTCAAGGTCACCCTTCTCTAAGTCCCAGGCTCTCTGGAATAAGAGTTCAAGGTCTACTACTGCTGCAGAGACCGTCGAGAAGCATTGTAAGCTTCACCTGGTACAGCCCAATGCAACAAGATGGAATTCCTTTTATTTGGCTGTGGAGCGCATAGTGAGAATCCTCAGAGATCAAGGAGAAGGGCCTATGAGAGCTGTCTGTACTGCTCTCAAAATTCCTATGTGAGTCACAAATGTCTGGGATCTTCTACTCATTTTATTGGCTACATAAATGCTTGCCTCATTACCTGGTCAGGTCACCTTTTGTGCATTATATGCAAATAAGTAACATAAAAACAAGGAACAGTTATAAAATGATTTTATAAAGCTAATTCCGGTGTGATCTGAAATTATCCATTTGTGACGGTGCTTTAATGTATGTTAATTTTTCCTCCAATGTACATAAAATATTTCTTTTTTTTATGATTGGTCTTTTTTCTTTTTCTTGTTAGGTACAGTCCAGCTGACATAGCCTTTTTGGGTGAATACACCACCACCATGAGCCAATCATAAACATATTGCAAGGAGAATCCAACATTCAGATGGGATGGCTGCTCCCTATAATCACGACCCTTGTGACCAAACTTGACAAAATGAGAGCATCGCTGAGATTCTGCAAGCCGCTAGTTGATGCCCTCCTAGATGGTTTGAGGAAACGGTTTGGAGATATGATCTCTGATCCTGAACTAGTTGCAGCAGCCATTCTTCATCCAAAGTTTAAAACCTCCTGGACCAGTGATGAAGAGGTCCTTAGACTCGGTAAGAAATATCCTATCGTTTCCTAATTTCATCTACTCTTTGGAAGACAAAAAATAAATATATTGTAGTTGCATAAGCTTACAGCTTAATGACAATGTACAAAAAAATTGTGATTAATCTATAATTGTTTCTGATTTAGGCCACAGTTACATTAAGGAGCACCTTCCTGACCATGATGAGGGTGTTCGGTCTGCTGACAACTCCTTAAGTACTTCTGATGAAGATGATTTCTTCTCTAATATCAAGCATACACAGACACAGAAGACAACCAAACAGTTAGATGCATACCTAACATGTGCCGCTTATCCTGCTGTATGTAATCTATCACTTAAGCTAAACACGGCCCTGCCTGCTTCGGCAGCATGCGAGAGGCTTTTTAGTACAGCTGGATTGATCTTTAGGCCACAAGATGGGCAGCAATCAGCTCATGCAACTTTGAGAACCAGCTTCTGCTTAAGATAAATAAGGACTTTTACAAGTTTGAGTAATTTGACCACCCTGGGATTGTCCTGATTACTTGTTAAAAATAAATTACTTGTTTTCTTTGTCAGCTTGTGTTGTTTCATTCTGTAACATTTTACTAATTTCTTATTCTAGAGGTTCTACAGGCTAGTCAGAGGCATTAGGCATCGTATGTGTTGTGCCAATAATGCAACAATGCGGTGAAAGAAAAAGTACTTTTAATACTTTAAAAGCAAGTACTTCAGTACTTTAACTTAAGTAAAAATTTGACTGCATGACTTTGACTTGTATTGGAGTATCATTTGACCAGTGGTATCTGTACTGTCACTTAAGTAATGAATGTGAGTACTTTGTCCACCTCTGCTGTTGATGTTTCTGGGCAGTTTACACTGAAAGTGCAGAACATTTTCTTTATTCTTATAGCTTTACAATCAAATGGCTTTAATTAAAAACAGAATTAACGTGAAATAAAATGCAATAATATTTTTGCGGGAACTCAGCCACGATGTGGCAATGTACAGTAACAGGATAGGCTCACCAAGTGCATAGTGCATAGTGCAGGTCTCCAACACTCAACTGACTCAGTAACTACAGAGTTTCAAACTTCCTCTGGTATTAACCCCAGCACAAGGCCAGGTGTCGGATGGAGTATAGCGTAAAGCACGCTGCCACTGGACCCTGGAGCAGTGGAAACATGTTCTGTGGAATGATGAATTATGCTTCTTTGTGGGGCAGTCTGATGGACGAGTCTGGGTTTGTCAGATGCCTGAGGGGGTTGGGCTGGGCCCCTTAGTTCCAGTGAAGGGAACTCTTAATGCTTCAGCATACCAGGACATTATGGGCAATTCTATGCTTCCAACTTTGTGGGAACAGTTTGGGGCCCTTTTCTGTTCCAGCATGACTGTGCCCCAGTGCACAAAGAAAGGTCCAGAAAGACATGGTACTGGGGGTTTGGTGTGGAAGAATTTGACTGCACCCAAAAAGCCCTGACCTCAACCAGAACTAGAATGGATATTGTGAGCCAGGTCTTCATGCCAAAAATCAGCCCCTGACCTCATAAAAGCTCTTCTGGATGAATGAGCAAAATTCCCACAAAAAAAAAATCTTGTGGCAAGCCTCCCCAGAAGAGCGGCAGCTGTTATAGCAGCAAAGGGGGGGGGACCGACTCCATATTGATGCCTGTGGATTTAGAATGGGACGTCATAGAAGTTCCTGTAGGTGTGATGGTCAGGTGTCCCCAATACCTTTGTCCATATTGTGTATGTCCGAGGATATTTTACATTACAATGTGTGTGGAAATACTTTATTTCACATTTTAAGTAACATCTGTGGCTGTAATTTTCAATATTTAAATATCCTCAGTTTTAAATAATTGTTTTAATTAAACCATGTCTTAAATATCATTATTATAAGTATTTGTTTTAAATGGTTCTAAGCTCGTTCCCTGTGGAGAGACACACTTTACAATTGCTCTTGTTTGTCTTTGTTTTCACACTGAATTGTGGTACCAGATCCTCCCAGGTCTCAGTGAATCTTCATTTACTTAGAATTGTACAGAACTGTGCAAACTTGCTGTGAAATATAAAATGTGAAATTTATAAGAGTAATAAATGCAGTGCCATCTTTAAAAATATTGCTGAACTGATTTTAATAATAAAGATACACAAACTGTTTTTATCCATAAATATTTATTAAAAATAAAAGCGACTTGCAAGTCGGGGAGAAATAGACAAACAGAACTCAGGTGTGACAGTGACAGTGACCAGAAGTTAATGCTGAGTTTTGACCGGGCAGTAATTCATACAGGTCAACCCAGGTAAACAAGCTAACATAATACTCACTGCTTCGTTGTGTTTTGAAAGGCATTTGGGACTTCCTGAGGAAAACAGGCTGAACAGGTCCTCAGCACTTCCCCTGTGCGTGGCCCCTGTCGCCTGCCACCTGCCTGCTCTCCACCGCTATGCAAAGTGACGCATGCCTTTTGGTTTCCGGCGGTTAGTCACGCCACAATCTCATCTGTGTCAGGTGACCCAGCGAGGAGCAGGTGCTCTGAAATGGCTAAAGCAGAGCTGCCCCGTGGGCACAGGAGCTGCCCCGTGGGCACAGGAGCTGCATTCCCCTTAGTGTTGAAAAGTAAACGGACTCATTCAGAAATATGTTAATAATGTTATACTTTATCTGCTAGGGTTGATGTTATTTAAGAAACCAGAAATCATTTGGATGCAATAAACCATTAGGAAGTGATGCTTCCACTGATGCATGTATGTTTCTGCTGGACCATTATGATCTGGTTCCTCGTTAATCTAAAGCAGCGTCTCAAATTCTGCTGACGCTTACTAACTAAACGGTTGAGGCCTTAACTTTGTTGCATTGCACTGGGGCCGTTGGTGTTGGTGGCCACGGTGGTGGCATCGGGAGGTGTGGAGGGGGCCAAGGAGCCCGTCTCAGATGGGGCGTCATCAGGCCCAATGAGCATCACCGAGTCGTCCTTCTTGGGCAGCCAGACGGCAGCGTGCAGGGGTTCCAGGAACTCGGCGCGGTATTCGTGAAGGAGGGTCATGGTGTCGGCCACACCAAAGAAGGCCAGCCAGGATCGTCTGTAGTCCACGTAGATGCCGATACGCGTGAACCCGTCCGCCTTCAGGGGCGTCTCGGCGTCACCGTGCCAGGCGGAGAAGCCACGCTTCCCGCACTGCAGGCACCAGGAGAAGTTATTACCCATGATGCAGCTGCTGGTGCCCTCGCCCTTCCGGTCGATGCTCTTGTAGGTGAGGCCCACATGCACCCCATCTCCGATCACCTCCACCTCTAAGTAGTGTTGGCCCAGGTAGAAACTCTCTGCCGCCAGCACCTGCCTCCAGTGCTCGAAGCGCTGCGTCGTGTCCGGGTAGTCGTGCTGCCATGGCGTGGTGTTGGTCACCTTCCTGTTCTCCTTGGTCAGCCGCAGGAACTTGTGGACGGTGTCAGCGTCAAAGCTCAGCGGGGTGCAATCTGGAAGGGTGTCAGGCACAGCCGTGAGGAGCTTGTGGACCGTGAGAATAAAAACATCTCATTGTCCTTCAACTGCACCTCATCTTCGATTAAAGTCGTGCAGCTATTTCCAGCAAAGTTAGTAGCTGAGCTGTATTGGGTACAGATTACGGCATTGCCACAGCATCACTGGAATTAGGCTGCTAAACTCTCAGTGAAGAGATCAGGACTCTGGGCTTGGTTAACTTTCTTGGTTTTTGCTTTGAGACTGATGAAGTAAAGTATCTCCTTAGACATCCTTAGGGACTTTAGAAAGTTGATCAGGAAAGTTGATCTTGAGATCAAAAGGATGTTGTTGTGAAATGCAAGAGGGTCTTTTGTACCCTTGACTGATGAACCTCACCTGAATCATATATATGTATATATAGTACGTAAAAGGTCACCCTGAATAAATAACATTTCAAAGGAAGAAGATCAGGCTTACACTTCAGAAAGTCATTTCGGGTCTTCGGATTGACGTGAATCAGGGTAGTCAATGCATGAACCATCATCTTTATCCTAATTTTATCTGAAGAGAAGAATGTGAAAAATTTCAATCAGGTGATACTATCACTGATCCCACACATGATTATCATTTATCACTTGAGTGCACGTTGCTGTGAGATTACGCAATCCACAATTTCATGTCACAACAAGCTGAGACCCAGAATGATTTGCTTAGTCACAGCACACCTGGTTAACTCTCTGAGCCTTATGTGTGTCTGTGGCATGTGTGTGTGTACATGTTTGTGCTTGTGCCTTTTCGGTGACAGGACAACAAGCGAAGGAGTAACAAAAATCTACACTCCACCCTGCTAACCCCGACATGTGAAAACATGTTGGGCCCTAAACAAATGTAACTGAAGTAAAGCCTAACTTGAACCATATTCAGTATTTGTTTTAATTAGCACTTATGGGCAGAGATGGGTGGTTCAGACCCAGAGAGTGAAAGTCCAGACGAGGATTTTGTTTCAACCAATCAGTTGAGCATAAAGAGTCACAGTCACAGAGTACTCGACTGGTTCGTTGAAACAAAATCTTGGTCTGGACTTTTACTCTCTGGACCTGAACTACCCATCTCTGCTTGTGGGTGACCTCTGACCCCTTCGCCAGTCCCGTGGCTCACCGGCCTTGTCCGATGCCTTCAGCTTCTCCCTGTAGATGGACGGCAGACGCTCGCTCAGTTCCGCGGTCGCCTCGATGACGAGGCGACTGAAGCAGGTCATGCGATCCGCCAGGCTGATGTACACACTGGGCAGGGAGAAATCCAGAGACTCCTGCTTCCACTGCGAGTATTCCTGCCAACAAAATGCACCACATACACATTGTTAGTAAAGCTCGGCCACAGTTAGGGGGGACTCTTACTCTCACAGGAAGTGGCTCCTGTCATGTCTCAGGGCTGATCACAAAGCCTCCTACGCAAGCACAGACTGGATGTTTGGCTAAAACACTGAATAAAATGACCATCTAGAAACTTAGAAGATGTAATTAAACCAATTAAGTCCTTCTGTAGTGGTCATTTCCTAGGGAGATGTAAGCACAATGTGTCACATCCCTGATGTGGAGTTTTTACATTCTTCATACATCGTCAGAACGGACTGGAGATAATATTGGTGTTATTGGGATCTTCAGTTGAGCAGGAGGCTGCAGTTCTTAGGCTAACCAGTTTGTAGTTAGTCAGGTGTTAAAGTAAATCCAGAAAGTTGACACATAAGTATTGTTTGTAAGTTACGCAGCTTGCTCATAGTCTTGTTTAGTTGATTTGTGGTTTTGATTAAAGGTTACAAGCTCCAGTGAAGGACATACAGCCTGTTTTCCTCGGTGGTACCTGCAGGAAGTCGATGTCGTTACTCTGCCTGGAGAGCTTGTCCATGTGTGCCTGCGTCTTCCTCAGCTCTTTGCATTTGTGCTCGAGGTGCGTCCGGATGCCGTCGGCCTGCTTGAAGGCCTGCCCGGCTTCACCCTCCAGGATCTCCGTCACCTCCTTCTGGGTCTTCTCGACCACGGCCTGGAGTCTGCTGAACTGCTGCCTGATCATGCCGTGCACCTCAGCCACAGAGGCCTTGGGAGACGGGAACACAAAAGAGTGGCGGGTGAATATAACCAATGTGGCAGACTGATAGAAGTGCTGAATAAAATGGACGACCCTCCAGGACTCCATTTCCCAGAAGCCTTCAAAGTACAGGGACTAGTTACTATGTGGCTGGATGGGTGTCACGGTAAATCGAAGAAATACAGAATTTTCTTGAAGGGAGTGAAAGGGGAAGGCACAATAAACATCCTAACACGTGATGCTGCTATTATTCCATTTAGCCTTTGACTTCTGATTGTTAGAAAATGAATTAGCCTTTCATTCGTTGAGGGAAGGACGTCGAACTATCCTCCTTTAGTGAACCAGTGACCAGGTCATTCAGCGAAATGGTCACTAAGTGAAAATCACAGTAGCCTAGGTGTGACTATAACTGTGCGTACAACTTTCCTCCAGCCTTCCAAACTTAATTTCTGTAATCCTTCATGAATTGGATGTTTTTAACAGTTTTGACCTTTTGTATATTCTACTTCAAAGATGGTTCTCACTCCAGCGTGCGTTACTGTCAGCCATGCTAAATTTGGTCATAAATGCACGCATTGATCAGGAAGTGAGTTGCGCTAGTCACTAAATGAGGAGCGGTCGCATTGTGAGTAAGGCTGGGGGAAGGAGAGTGTCCCACATGTTGGGTTCACGATTCTTCAGGATGGGATCTAGGCAGCTGCTTGGGGCCCGATCATCACAAGGGGGCCAGACCAAACCTCTGTTCAATGACATCATCCAAGGGACCCCACCCACCAGGAGAGGTAGCGATGGTTTCAGTGATCAAAAGCGGGAATGCAGTAAATCAACATGGAATTACTCACACACTATAGAGTCTAGCTGCTCAGTCAAAAGACAGCTTTTACGTTTTCCAGGTGCTTTTATTCAAAGTGACATATAGGGTCAAACAGTCCCGGGAGCATGGAGATTAAAGGCCTTGCTCAAAGGTCCAACTCTGAAACCACTCTGCCAAACCTGGGATATGAATGTGCAACCTTCCGATCACAAGAACAGCGTTCGAACCCACTGAGCGATGTACCACCTCTATAATGTTATGGACTTTGCAACAGTACACAGACAGCCAGTTGGGGGTTATAATATGACAGCCTTCTGAAGAATAATGTTTTTACAAAAGGCTCCACAGGTATCTCCCTGACACTGTGGGCGTATGTAATAAGTGGCTTCTCTGAGTGGAATTCGCACAGTTCACGTAGAGTGCAAACACTGGAGATAAACCGGACAAAGGCGCACCGATTTTATCACGTCTCCTTGATTCGTTTGGAGGTTGCAGTTCTAGTTGTGATTAACCAAGTGAGCGATAAAGTGGCTACTGAGAAGAAGGACGAAGTGACCAGCGAGGCGCAGAGCAGCTGGGGGTGGGGGAGAGAGGAGCGAGGCCGGCGTGAGGAGGAGGAGGAGGAGGAGGAGGAGGAGCACCTCGATGGAGGCGGCGTTGCTGTGCAGCTTCTGGATGGCGTTCTCCGCGGCTGTCACACTTCTCAGCATCTCCATCCGCTTGTGTTCCAGCTCCTTCTGCATGTGAGGACATGGGGAAGCAGGCAGACATACGGCTGGTAAAAAACGATTGTTACTGATTTACTGAAGATTTGGAATGAAGATTTGATGGCGTATGCTTCAGTAGAACAACCTACCAAAGTACAATAAATTGTGTCCAGCCCCCCTGTTTCATACTCTCCTGTATTTTTGCACTTAAAGTCCCATGAAAACCCTCCCCTGCCACTGGTAATGTTGCACTGAATTCCTGGGGGATGCAATTTTGTGCCACTGTATACCTGTATAAGGACGGTATGACAACTTGACTTGAGTTGTGTTGATATATTTTTGAAAAATTGGTCAGACTTTCCCAGAATGTAAATGCTGAGATTTTGATGTAGGCTACAAAACAAATATTTCTGAGGATAAATCAGTTCTTTGTTGGGCCGTTCTGGATTTAATCATTCTTTCAGGATTGTTTGCACTATCTTTGTTCTGCTGAGGTCAGATAGGGAGCAGAAAGACCTTTTGTGGGAAACTGCAGTAGCCACACGGTATTCATGCCTTTGGGGCATATCCATTAGCATGCGATCGCCTTGTTCCCAGCTCCCAGAAGGCTTAGCTTGCCATTCAGGCGACAGAAACGCACTGCGATGTCATAATGGTCAGGAGGGCGTATGGGCACTGCGAGCACGTCGTTCCTGACTGGTGTGGAAAGCTGGTTTTGACTCTCAGTTCTGTTTTTATTCATGGTCTCCAACTGTCATTCATCTGGCGTGACTCACACTTTCAGACTCTCACACTCACACAAGACTCACAAGAAATCTTACAGCAAATGTATATTATTCCATTATAAACCTATAGTTAGCTACATCAAAAGTGTTGGGTAGTTTGCAAAGCCTACAGACTATTTACAAAGTAATAAAACTGTTACATGCATGTAATTGCGTGTGCAGACTCGTCTCAAGCTGAAAATCTCATGCCAGCCAACTGACCAAAGTTGGCCACCCTGTTTATTATGTCATCCCAAGTAGCCATTTCCAGACTGACAATTAACACAGGAATTTGAAATGATTAATGCTGTCGATCTACGAGAGATTAAGGGTTCGCTTAGCAGGTTTTCTGTGTTGTGTTGTTGATTCTGAGCCAGACGGCGTTAACGTCGCACCCTGTCGCCAACGTAAAGTCACACCTCAGGTGTAGGTGTCCTAACGGGAAGACTAGCGTGACAGGCTCAGCTACTCTGGCCCGTTAAATGACCTGTTTCAGCGTCAACAGAGACACTGTGGGGGGGGGACACCATGGTTGGGAAGCATTTGAATGTATATTTTACCCCCAGCTCTGACCTCCATCCTCCTTCATTCACAGGCCCTGAACACAGTACAAAGGGACATGAATCAGGGGACAGGTGGGTGAATTACCTGCCGCTGTCCCTCTCGCTGTTTCTGAGTCACTATGCAGCCAAACCCAGTCAGTGTCACGTTTAGCAGGGCTGCCGAATCTCACGCATCTGGCATGACTCACAATACCGAACTGTCACGCTCACACAAGTAATATTACAGCAAATCCATATTATTTCATTATAATCTGAAAATGAGCTACATCAGAAGCTTATGGAATGGTTTGCAAACCCTACAGACTATTTATAGTTCTCAGAGCACTGAATGCTGACACAAGTTTCCATAGTTCCCAGAGCGCTGAATGCTAACACGAGTCCCCGTAGTTCCCAGAGCACTGAATGCTAACACGAGTTCCCATAGTTCTCAGAGCACTGAATGCTAACACGAGTCCCCGTAGTTCCCAGAGCACTGAATGCTAACACGAGTTCCCATAGTTCTCAGAGCACTGAATGCTAACACGAGTCCCCGTAGTTCCCAGAGCACTGAATGCTAACACGAGTCCCCATAGTTCTCAGAGCACTGAATGCTAACACGAGTCCCCGTAGTTCCCAGAGCACTGAATGCTAACACGAGTCCCCATAGTTCTCAGAGCACTGAATGCTAACACGAGTCCCCGTAGTTCCCAGAGCACTGAATGCTAACACGAGTTCCCGTAGTTCTCAGAGCACTGAATGCTAACACGAGTTCCCGTAGTTCCCAGAGCACTGAATGCTAACACGAGTTCCCGTAGTTCCCAGAGCACTGAATGCTAACACGAGTCCCCGTAGTTCCCAGAGCACTGAATGCTAACACGAGTTCCCATAGTTCCCAGAGCACTGAATGCTAACACGAGTCCCCGTAGTTCCCAGAGCACTGAATGCTAACACGAGTTCCCATAGTTCCCAGAGCACTGAATGCTAACACGAGTCCCCGTAGTTCCCAGAGCACTGAATGCTAACACGAGTTCCCGTAGTTCCCAGAGCACTGAATGCTAACACGATTTCCCATAGTTCCCAGAGCACTGAATGCTAACACGATTTCCCATAGTTCCCAGAGCACTGAATGCTAACACGAGTCCCCGTAGTTCCCAGAGCACTGAATGCTAACACGAGTCCCCGTAGTTCCCAGAGCACTGAATGCTAACATGATTTCCCGTAGTTCCCAGAGCACTGAATGCTAACACGAGTCCCCGTAGTTCCCAGAGCACTGAATGCTAACATGATTTCCCGTAGTTCCCAGAGCACTGAATGCTAACATGATTTCCCATAGTTCCCAGAGCACTGAATGCTAACATGATTTCCCATAGTTCCCAGAGCACTGAATGCTAACATGATTTCCCATAGTTCCCAGAGCACTGAATGCTGACATGATTTCCCATAGTTCCCAGAGCACTGAATGCTAACATGATTTCCCATAGTTCCCAGAGCACTGAATGCTAACACGAGTCCCCGTAGTTCCCAGAGCACTGAATGCTAACATGAGTTAAATATTCACATGGCTTGATGACAGCTAATGGTGCCCCTGTTGTTCTTCCTATTCTGTCTTCACCTAACACTGTGAAGGAGGCGTTAGCCCACTGTACCTCGATCAGATGCCGCGCTTGTCTGACGGGCATAATGTCATGCCCTCCGTGCCCCCCTTCGGCGCACTCCTGGCACACGCAGCACCCATCCTGACTGCAGTATAGCCCCAGGGGCCAGCGGTGGATGTCGCAGGTGCGGACCTCCATGTCCTGCAGTGGCTCCACCAGCCGGTGACTCTGGAAGCGTGCATTCTCCAGGTGGGGGCGCAGGTGAGCCTCGCAGTATGACACCAGGCAGGTGAGGCAGGACTTGCATGCCCGGCGGGGGCTGTCGATGCACGAGTCACACACCACCTCTCCTGGGCTCAGGGCGTCCTCCGGGTCTCCAGCCTCCATGAGAGCTCCCTGTTCACTGGCCTCCTCGGGACCTTTTTCTTGGTCTTGAACTTCTTCTGATGTCCCAAGTTCTGGATCTTCTATCTCGTTATTGGTGCCCATGATCCTGGGGGGGTCTGGCCCCGTTTTGCCCCCTGTGCCGTTCACCTGGATATTCACAGCCTCCAAAGGTCTGGGATCTTCTGAGACTCTGTCTGGTGAGCAGCTCTTTGCTTTGCCTCCATGAGCATTGTGATAAGACTTACTGGCAGGCTGCTGTGAGGGGACCGGCCTTGGGTCTGATGACACGTCTGGGCAAGCAGACTGGTTCTGGGGCTGCGCCGATCCAGCAGGCGAGTCTGTGTCCGTGTTGGCCATGGCTGATCTTTGGATCTCGTTTGTTCTGACCTCGCTTGTTCACGCTCTTGTTCTCCTGGCCACCTCCTTGGCAGGCGTGCTCCGTCACACCTGTCGCGGTATCTCGTGAAGCGGAGTGGAGCACTGTAGCTTGTTACACCTTAGGAACGTCCGCTGTCATTGTTCTCATAGTTTTACTCACCCCGCCCCCCCTGCCACCACACCTGCTCTCTTGGTCCCTCCCCAAGCTCAGAGAGTCACAGCAGAATAGGAAGAGCGGAGTGGGGTAGTCTCTGTGGAAGAAGGATCTGTTGCGTAAATGAGAGCCGTGCCCAAATCAAGTAGCAAATCAGGTTTCTGTTTGTTTCCTTATCAACTCTTTACATTTGCAATGGGAGGGACTTGCTAGGCTGGTCTCACGCAGGCGGCAATGACAGAGCTTAATGGGAGGCATAATGGGAGACCAAAGGGGAGGTTTTCCCATTCAGATGTCAAGTAAAGTCAAGTTTTCTGTATTGACTATAAGTGTTTATTATTGTAACATTCAGCGAGAAAGACAGTAGTCCAAAAGATTTCTTTATGTAAAGTGCTCACAGAAAGTCTTGGGACGATTGTGTAATTCTGTAACAATGTTGCAGATTTATTGGTTTCATAGCACAAGTCCATTGACAAGCGATGTTTAATATATCTGCTCATATCTTCCACACAGACATTTTTTTATTCATGTCATCATTTTTTTGACTGACTCATTCAGTCCTGTTCTTGCCATTTTGCTATTAATTATTTTATTTTATTATTATTATTATTTTTTATATTCCCTCCTCCACCCCCCCTCTGCGGGGGACTACTTTATCTGTATCTATTTATTTATTAATTAATTTATTCTATTTTTATTATTATTTATTAATTTATTTTTTATTTTATTTTATATTTTTATTTACTTCCTCAAAAGAAGGAGAGGGAGGGGGGGACAAAGGAGAAGGAGGGAAGAGAGAGAGAAGGAGAGAGAGGAATGGAAAGAAAACAGAAAAAAAAAACAAAAGAGAAAAAAAAAAAAATTGCTATTAATTATAATTGTAGTCATTGACTCTCAAAGGGATACTACAAATATTTAGTGTTGCTATGTTATTGCAAAGGTGTTACTCATTACAAAGCACCCAGTGATGTTTGTCAATAACTTTGTTACTCAGAACAGCTCTTTCAGAGCTATAGTTTGGGTTACTACTTGAAATAAATGTTTTACTTAAAACTACTAGTTGTTTCTAATGTGATACATATTATTTGTAAATGAATTAAATAATTATTTTGTTATAAAAGTTGCAATATTTTTACTGAATTAGGGAAGACTTTCTATTAGCACTGTACAGGAAAAGCAAATGAGCCTAAGATATATTAATTTTGACCTATGATACACATCAGGCCCACTGATAGATGAGGTTACTTTCTCTGAGTTATGGTCTTTCCTGCTGCTTGATTCAGGTGCTCAATACTGACACCTGGTGGAGACTTTTAAATTCCCTTTTTTATTTTAACGTCTGTCTTTAGAACTGCAGGTTTCACCCAGAGCAAGTGAACTTTTGTTCAATGGCCACTTGCTGAAACACATCAAGACATTGGTCTCGTTATACAAATATGAAGTGGTCTCCTCATTTTAATGTCACCTGATGATCATCAAGACGTAACTGTAAATGAGAATGTTGAGATTTTTATTGCATTAGTGGTGGTGTACCCCATTATGTCCATTTTTTGCGTACCTAACACAAAAATGTAACTTTTCTTGTTGTCCATCCATCCATCCATCCATCCATCCATCCATCCATCACCTAAACAATTACCATGGTCAGGGAATGGGGCACAATGCTGGGTTACTATCAGTATGTCAGTTTTGTTGTGTTAAACAAAAGAATGAAAAACAGCTAAGTAAGGAAAATTTCCTGGACTTAAGTATCCCTACTAAATCCCTACTTATACTATTGATGTTGGATGCCATTGAATGACAAATCACATGACAAATAATGAAAACAAACAGAATAGATTTAAATGTTTATTAAGTTTAATTACAGTTGTTTAAGATAGACAAATTAGTCTTAAAAATTTTCAGCTTGTTAACAGTGCATTAATCCAGTGGTCATCGTTGAAAATGTATTACACGATTAATTTATCTCAATTAGTACATTTTCCCTTTATAGCTGTAGATCTAGTAAAAGTTTCTGGGATAATTAAAGCTTTTGCGTGTGACTTAGTGGTTACGTAGTCGACATCATTTAATGAAGTTTGCGGACTTCGCCATCTTGGTTCAGCACATAGCTGTCTGCTATGCTTGTGTCTCATGCTAAAGGCTGATCTTCCAGCAAATAAAATACCAAGCGGGAAATGAGAAGCTCTGCTGCAGGTTAAAGTGCATATTAGTATGTGAAAGCAGCATTTCACTGTGGCCAAAGGTGCGAGTGAGACCCTAGAACGCCTTTATCCTGCCTAGATAAACCACAGCCAACACCTTACATCTTCTTCTTCTCTTAGTGTGAAGTATTTTTCCAACAAAGACAAATGACCCTGGTCTGCAGCTTCAAGCCAAGAAGGATCTAAACTAGAAGACCAGCAGCAGGAAGACAAATCGATGTAGTAATCGCCAGTGTCACATGACTGACCCCCAAGCATAAGGAAGACAAGCCGCTGTTGATAAAATGCGGTAGCATGTATCACCCTCCTAAAGGACCCCAACGAAGAAAATGTTTAATTGGGCAGCACTGTGGACGAATCGAAGGGCTCCAGCTGTCTGCTGTTAAGAGTTCATTTTAGTCTTTTGGATTCAGTCTGAGCTACATTCATTGCTTGTGCTATTTCTGTACCCTGGCAGGAGAGAGACCCTCTGCTCCTACTGCACACCGACCAGCTCTGTGATGGGGGGCGCAAACACCATCAGCTCCTGGTACTTGTGGAAGAACAGGTGCAGCCGTGACAGGTAGCTGTCCTCCTGGTACGGCAGCTTCTTTTCCTTTAGGTATTTAGACACGATGGGTTTCACCTGGTGATGGGGGGTACATAGAACAGAGGGAATATCGCACGTAAGGGAGGACGGTTCAGACCACCCAGCTTCTCTGGCTTTTCAGTATCGAAATCAATTTAAAGGACATATACATGCTGCTGAGTTTCAGAAGTAAAAAGACTGCAGTGTTTTGTGTGGGTGACTGATTCCCTCAGACCCCTTGCTCAGCGGTTCCTGTATGCCTTTCACTTTGTAATAGCAGGTGCCAGACTTTCTGTTCTGACCAACATTTAGTGCGTATTAATCAAGACACCGCCTTGGCTTGAAGCTCAGGATAATGTAAGCCTGAGATAAGTCAAACTGAACCAGCAGGAGTCATTTCTGTTAACAAAGAAGAACAAAGTAACCAAAGAACTCCCAAAGAAAGAGGCCTTCTGGAACGAGACTAGATTCCATTGCAGATCCTGAAACCCCATCAAGTCACCAAATTCTACATTTCTCTTGATTCCAATGAAGAGATCCACTTCGCTGTACACAGATATACAATTTTACTTTTATTATCTTTTATACGTCATGGACATGACGATACTTTTAATTACGATTTCGTTATAAAGTTTACAAAAATTCTACCTTTCGAATTCTAACCAAGAACGTGTAGTTGCTAAGCAACAGTTGCCAGCTGTATCCATGGCGATGTGATGATTAGCACTGCACTCCATGACCTGGCAGCCTCTCCGATTTTGGTTTTAACTGAATGGTAAAGAATCAACATGGCTGAGTGTAACATATTTGTAGAGAAGGACTAAGAATGGCCAGGCCAACTGCTGGAACTAACAAGGAATGGTGGGGGATTGATTTTGAAACGGGACGGCCATGTTGCCTGGTAAGACTGAGCTGCGTCTCACATGCTTTTCAGCAGCAAGTTCAAAGTAGCAGCTAAGCAGGTTTAAAAAGATGCTGACATAAGGCTCTTGCTGCTGCAGTGAGATGTGGATGTGCTTTTGGCTGACAGTGGCCCTTGAGCCTTGTGCATCCCAGGCTGGGCTCCAAGCCGGCGTGACCTAACACTGAATCTCAGGTCTTACCGTGCACATCTTTGCTTCGACCATCTGCTATCGCACCCTTAGCCTACCAAGAGATCACGGAAATCTGAGCCGCAGACACACAACAGCACAGGGATTCATCCTGAATGCAGGTGAGGCCTTAGCCTGTAGGGGGCGCCCTACCTTCAGACACATGTTGTCAGACAAGGAGGGGAAGAGGTGATGCTCCACGTGGCAGCTGATGAGCGAGTGGCCGAAGGTCCAGTCCAGCAGCGGGTTTCGGGGCAGATTCAGGACCCCGTAGGTCATCTGGTAGATGCGCTTTGGTCGGCGGGACGGGGAGAACATGGACAGGCCGATGTGCTGCAAGAACGGAGGCAAGAGGAGAAGGGTGGAGATGGGAGGAGGTGCAATGAGGAGGACAAGGCAAGGGGTCGCATGCGTGTGTGTCACGGGAATACTGCACACACATCTAATACATTCACACACACTAACATCCATGCATGCACACGTATCTCACAAGGAAATTCAGGCACTGCCACCTCACACACACAGACACACACACACACACAGACAGACACACACACACACACACACACGCACATGCACACACACACACACACACACACACATGCACACACACACACACACACACGTAGGGTAAACATATCCTTATGGGGACCGCTCATTCATTTCAATGGGAAAAATGCTAACGCTAACTATGACAACCTTAACCCCTACCCTGCCCTAACCATAACCATAAGTAACCTAACAAAATACAAGAGTTTTTGCAGTTTTAGTTTTTTCATAGCAGTCACCGATTTTTATAAAATAGAGTTTTCCCCTATGGGGACCAGGAAACCGGTCCCCATAAGGGAAAAAAAATGGATATTTATCACGTTATGGGGACATTGTGTCCCCATAAGGATAGGTAAACCCGCTCGCACAAACACACGCACACACACACACACACACGTACACAAACACACGCACACACACACACGCACACATACATAAACACACACACACTCACACACGCACACAAACACACGCACACACACACGCACACATACATAAACACACACACACACACACACACACACACAGTCACAGCGGGATAGTTCCCCTCTGTCGCTCCGGTCCCAAACAATGACTGATTCTTCTAAAGCGTCTTGTTTCCAGATCAAGGGGAATGTTTTTCGACGTTTTGAAGCTGCAGAAATACACAAGCGTGCACAATGGAGTTTAGTCTGAAAGCCCGGCGTGGACATTCTAGGGTGGTGATGCTGAGCCCAGCATCTGAGCTGTGGGAAGAAAACTTCAAGGAAACGGACCGGAAAGCTGGGACATGAGAGTGAGGAGGAAGATCTCCACCAAAACTGACATTGCCGCTGGCCGGGACACTGGTATACCGCTGTACAGCCCCCAGTACCCAGGAGCTTACCATGGTGACCAGGACTAGCCACCCACCTGGAAGATGTTGACGTGGATGTAGGGCACAGAGAACATAGCCCGGCAGACGAGCATGCAGAGGAGAGCGCCACCCGCAGACCGGAATCCAGAGGCGTTGAGCAGCAGCCAGTACTGGGCGTAGAGCCCCAGAGCCACCATCAGCACGGTGCGCAGGGACTGAGCTGCAGACTGGCGTCTCAGCTGGCCTAGGGGGGCAGGACGGGGGGCAGGGGTCAGGATGGAGGAACACTGGGGGCCGAGGCCGGCTCTCTGCATTGCAGTTATTGACTGGAGTGCCGACGGAGGTGAGAAGCCACCTTATGGATATCTGAGCACTGAGCTCTCACCCGAGGACGCATGGGATGGGCACGAAGGTCAACACAGCCCAGGCACTGTTTGCACCCCCCCCCCATGAACCCAAGCACTGGGCAACGGCTTTTAATGACCTAGACCTCAAGCTGTACGAGGGGCGTATACAGGGGCACTGGGCCCAGCTGAAAGCTGATTGGCCCCCGGAGTGCCCCCTCCCCTGGCACTCACTGCCTTATCATTGGTTGAGCCCCCTGTATGAAATAATGCTCCCCCTCCCTAATAAATCGTGTGTAATAAATGTCTGGCTCGCTGTTACATTTCCTCTCTTATGTTGTCTCCTGGGTTCCTTTGTATTTTAGAAACATGTTGCTAAGAATCTGTTGAATTGCAAAATTATGCTCTTTTATAATAAACTGTATAATAAAACAAAATAACCCAGCTATTGTACAGTTCTGTGGCCTGAATTAAACATGTACCACAGTGTACGTGCAGCATTACCTCCTTACATTCACTACCTCCCCACCGTACAGCTCAGGCGCCCCCTGCTGGTACCTAGTGCCACCAGGGGGGTGATGATGGGCACGGCCAGGGGGGCGACGAACAGGTAAATGCTGCGTGGCAGGAAGGGCAGGCGCCAGGTGCTGGAGTCGCCCAGGCCGATGACATTGGTGTGAGCGTGGTGCATCTTCACGTGGGCATGGACTCCCACCCTGGCAGTGAAGGAGCCGCATACCTGCAGAGAGAGGGACACTCAGGTGGGAATTAGCCTCAGGACAAGCAGACAGACACACTGGAAGTAATGATGCAGACTGATAGGCGGAGAGACAGACAGAGAGGCAGACAGAGGGGCAGAGAGACAGGCAGACAGACAGACAGACATGCAGACAGACAGACAAACAGAGAGGCAGGCAGACAGACAGGCGGACAGACAGACACACAAGCAGGCAGGCAGACATGCAGATAGACAGACAGACAGGTAGATAACCAATGATGGGCAGTATAAGAACACCAAAGACAGATGGACAGACACAACAATGGGGATTATAATGGCACTAGACAAGACAAACCAATGGACAGGCGCTAACAATACAATCAGACACACAGGGACAGACATTATAATGACACGAGAGGAAGCAGAAAGACACAACAACAGGGATTATAATGATACTACAGCTGACAAATAAACAGGCTTTGAAGTAAAAATAGAGACAGGATGGAGACTGTGTCTGATTTTCTGTATCATACAGATTAACACAACAGCAGACAGACTAACATGCAGAGATGGGCCCTGGAGTTCAATGGGAACCAGTAGGTTCAGCTGGGGTGCACAACACTGGATAAACCATTCTAAGCACAGCATGGATAAACCATTCTAAGCACAGCACTGGATAAACCATTCTAAGCACAGCATGGATAAACCATTCTAAGCACAGCACTGGATAAAACATTCTAAGCACAGCACTGGATAAAACATTCTAAGCACAGCACTGGATACACCATTCTAAGCACAGCACTGGATACACTATTCTAAGCACAGCACTGGATACACCATTCTAAGCACAGCACTGGATACACCATTCTAAGCACAGCACTGGATACACCATTCTAAGCACAGCACTGGATAAAACATTCTAAGCACAGCACTGGATACACCATTCTAACCACAGCACTGGATACACCATTCTAAGCACAGCACTGGATACACCATTCTAAGCACAGCACTGGATAAAACATTCTAAGCACAGCACTAGATACACAGGTGAGAGCAAATTTGTGGGTCACAGCGCAAGGATTAACCAGCATGCAGAGCCCCTGGAGCTGGGGGGTACAGACCGTGCTCTGGAGCCCAACAGTGACATCAGTCTTCAAGCCCTGGGATTCAAACTAATGACCTTCTAATCACAGGCACACACCAACCCCCCCACCCCCCAAAAATAAGATAGAATAATTATTAAATATAAACAGTTAAGCTAACAGGGAGGCCTCTTCTTAATGGAGAGGCTGTGTCTTCTCCATGTTCAGAACATTCCGGAAACCATACCTGACGTTCATAGTGTGGCAGCAGTGGGCAGTAAATTCAGATCATCAGCCATTTGTGCGATTAGACCATTTTAAACTGTAACTGGCAGACAGTGGAGGGGCAGCCTCACGGCCCCCTTTGCTGCCGGACTCATCCTTCAGCTCACCTCGATGAAGAAGACGGCCCAGAACTCCCCCCAGGCCTGGGACTCGCTTAGTGCCCCGTGGCTGGCCAGGTGGGTGCCCTTCACGGTGATGACGGCGTGCGCCGCCCCCATCAGCAGCATCCCCAGGGCAAACAGCAGGACCCGGGAAGAGCTCAGCAGCAGGAAGGCTGGAATGGAGATGGGCAGATGTAAGTAGAGATGCGGTGGAGAGGGATAGGGAGGAATACGAAGAGGGGAAGATGCCCAGGAAACAGTAGGGATGTGATGTGGTCTCTCACAGACTGACAGCGGGTTTTGTTGGTCTGGAACAGGGTCACATCTTACCAGCTTCAAGGCTAGCAAACGTGGTCAGAAGATGGGCTTCATTGTGCTGTTAGTGGACGTCACCCCAAGGCAGAGTAGGTCGGGAACAATGCACGAGTTTATACATTTGATTGAGCTTAATGTTTAATCGATATTTTAATGATTAACAAAAGAGATAATTCCCACCTAACCTTCTATTCAAGAGACACACAAAAATACACAGACACACACACACACACATACGGACACACACACACACACACACACACGCACATGTAGGGTAAACATATCCTTATGGGGACCGCTCATTCATTTCAATGGGAAAAATGCTAACGCTAACTATGACAACCTTAACCCATACCCAACCCTAACCATAACCATAAGTAACCTAACAAAATACAAGAGTTTTTGCATTTTTAGTTTTTTCATAACAGTCACCGATTTTTATAAAATAGAGTTTTCCCTTATGGGGACCAGGAAACCGGTCCCCATAAGGGAAAAATAACGGATATTTATCACGTTATGGGGACATTATGTCCCGATAAGGATAGGTAAACCTGCTCACACGCACACACACAGACACGCACACACACACACACACAGACACGCACACACACACATGGACACGCACACACACACAGACACGCACACACACACACGGACACGCACACACACACACAGACACACGGACACGCATACACACAGACACACGGACACGCACATACAGACACGCACACCCATTCAAAGCTGGATTTTACATGCGAGTCCCAGCATCTGGGATTTGCACAAGAGCCTCTCAAGTGGACGCGGGACATTACATCAGGACCAGGGAGGTTTACACTAGGCGAAACCGAGTAGGGGGTTGGGGGGGGGGGGGGGGGGCGCGCAGAGGGACTCAGTCCTAGCTGTGAGAACTCAGGAGAGTCTGAGGTGGAGCTGGAAGCCTTTGCATCCCAGCTTTCCAAAAATGATTCCCAAAATTCTCTCTGCAGGTGGGGAGGGGAGTCCCCAGAGTCGCCGAGCCTCTGTCCGACTCGCACGCAGGAGCCGGGCTGCCGTCGCGTACGGGACATGTAACGCAGTTCCCACACCAATTCAGGAGGACAGCTACATTTCAGGACTCACGTTACGACCTGAAATAGCACCGGACAGAAGGATGATACCCCAGAGACTAAATAGAGATGGTTTTCTGCCCCCCCCCAGTGCATCAAGCTGTGTTACCACAGAATTATATTATACCCAGGATGTCCCAGGAAGACCGTAAGCGGATTGCATACTGACATTGTTGTACTGCAGACCTATACTTCTCATGTCACCCCTGGTAACCAAATAATGCTTGAGGATATACATCCTGCCTACCTGTGACCTTCGCTTCAGTGCTGGAATGTGGGGAGGGGGTGGGGGGGTCCTACCTGGCGGCAGGCAGGCGAACGCCGCAGTCAGGATGGCACAGTCCAGTCCCCGTCTCTCCCACCAGCTGCTCCGGCGGACGGCCGCCTGCACCAGTCGGGTCAGCTCCATCATCAGCGACTCACGATCGGCCGCCTCGGCCGCCTTGCCCTCCCCCGGGGCCCCCCCATGCTGGAACAGGGTCCGCTCGCCTTCCTCCCAGGGGTCATCGGCGGCATCCCGGCTACACTCTTCCGGAACGTTCTGCATGCTCAGCCCAGCGCGCTGTCCTTGCGTATGTGTGTTCTGGCAGCGGCACAGACGTCCCGGCACCGGCGCCGTATCTGACAGGAGCTGCTCGAGCGCGAGTGTGACTCCCCCTCCCCCGCCAGCCAAGGCCGCACTGCAAAGCCCCCGCCGGTGAGCAGATCCGGCACTGCGGGGAGATCAGCTGTCCTCCTAGAGCCTCTCGCAGTGAGGGACGCTGCGGATTCCTCCCTGTTCCCGTACGGCGCACGTGCTGAGGGATCCGTGCATCTGGAGGACCAGTTTTGCTGCCCCTCCACCCCCCCATCGATCCTGATCCCCTCATGAATACTGCATGTGCCCCCCCCACTCCACCCGCCCACTCCTCTCTCCTCCCTTCATCCTCCTCTCCTTGGCATACAGCCTGGAAAGTGGGAGGGACAGGGGACAAGGAGGAGAGGACCTGCAGGAAATCCTTTGGCGGGGGTGTAATTTCTTTCAGCAGGGAGGGAAAGCTGGACTGAAAGAGGGAAAACGAGACAGAGAGCAGCCTGGCGTCATGTGACGGGGTGAGCACCATTGGCCCAGTGCCAAGCGAGAGACCCCTCGAGGGTGGGGGGCGCAGGGGGAATATCCAAATCCACCCACTGGTGTTAAGGGCAAAAGTACCATGGTAACCAGCCGTCTTGCCTGTCCACTTAGACCCAGGCCCAAAACTGGGGGAGGGGCTAATAAATTCTGACCAATCAGGGAATAGTTTTTGCTGTACAGTCCCCCCCCCCCCCCCTTTAGCAGTTTGGAATACAGAACAATAAGCGCTCCTCTTCATTTGCTTCAACAAAAGACATTTGATACATTGACATTAAATGGTCACAAAAGGCCACGATAAACATGAACAGTCTACGCTTGGAGATCATATTCGGTTTCGAAACCGCTTTCAAACTGCTGGTCATAAAATTACATAAAAATGTTTGAAATCGCAACATCATCCACGACCTTCCCATCTCTGAACAATATTTTAATTTCATTCATTTAGCAGAAGCTTTGATCCAAAGCCACGGACGATTTGGGTTAGCCAGTCCCTGGAGTAACGTCACAGCTCAGGTTACGCTGAAACAAGAAAGACATTCATCGCCTTCTCACAAGTTTTTTTTTTTTACTTTAATGTGCAGAAATACTGACAGGAACAGAGAGGAAGAGTAAAAGGGGCGAAGGGGAAGAAGATAGGGGGCAGACCACAGGTGCTGAACCTGCAGAAACACCCCCCTTATGAATGGGGACTGACCACCATGCCCTGGGCCATCGATGGACCATCGGTGAGGTTACCTCACTGCCTAATGCTGAGTCAGCGTACGGCCGCTTTGACAGCGCGGCATCCCAACGCGGACAGGGGTACATTGCTCTCCTCATCTGAGCCTCTGTGTAAACATGCGGCAGCCAGAGCTTAAATAACCGTTTGCCCCTTATGTATGACTTGTACACATGGACGGGAGAGAGAACAACATGTTACTGCTGAGTCTGGGAAATAGCTGGGGCATAAGGAGAAGGGGGCGGGGCCCCACTAGGTTAGAGGAGGCAGGAAACGCCTCCTCTAACAACGCATCACATAACAGAGACAGTATCATGTGACCAACATGGCATCTCCCTGTCCACCACTGTGACCTTGAAGTGTTGTACCCCTTCACATTAGAGCTGTCGAAAAAAAATGTAGTTATTGAGTACTCAGCGATATGCCAGAAGGGAGACGGTGCATAGCAGATGAATGTGAAATTAAAGTGATTGTGTGTGTGTGGAGTTTGCGCGTTCACCCCGGATGGGCGTGGCTTATTGCCAGAGTCTCCGGTTTCCTTCCACCGTCCAGAAACATGCAACTTAAATGCCTTAAATTGACCGTGTGTGTGACCCTACAATGGTTGGATGGATCCTGCCTTGTGGCAAATGCAATGTATCTTTTACATTATATACACGATGGATCGTCAGGTTAATCGGTACATTGTTCAATTACTGATATATATTGACCAATAAGGACAGCCCTACTTCACATCTGGATTTTGTAAGGTCCCACCCATGACCATGGGCAGCGATTCAGCTGAAGAATGCTCTTCCAGTTACCGCTAAACAATCGAAATGGGTGGAGCCAGTGTTGCTGAAATCCAGTCAGCGTCGTACAGATGACCCCCATGTCCAGGCAAACACATACATAGACCAAAATGTAGGGTAAAGACTAAAAATGAAACACTTGCATGCACTTTCAGTAATAATGAATTCATTTGATTCTAATGTTCACAGAGCTCTGTTGAGTGATCCAATGCATGTGAAGATATATTTTCCTTCTGTCTGTGAGACCTGGGTACTGTCATGTCCAACAGAGGGCGCCATAAATCTGTTTCTTCTTTTTTACTCTGAGCTTATGGCATTTTTCGTTTTTTGGCAGCATTCACAGGTATTTGTGATTTTATTACACTTTGGGGGACACTAAACCTAATCCACACACACACACACACACACACACACACACACTCCTCACAGCTTTGTGTCCTGGAGGTCGCCAGGGTCCTGCAGTGCCTCTCGTCTCCGTCGGCAACCTTCCATGATTTTCCGACGGGGTCCCAGTGGGATGCGGACTCCCTCGAGGTCGTGGTCGGAGCAAATCAGCAGGACATCCAGGGTGATCTTCTCCTGCTGGAACACGGGCAGGAATTCACTGGCTCCCCACGCAGCCAGGAAGGCCTCCAGAGGAGAGGCATCATCGCCACCGGCATCCGCCCCTAGGCTCAGCCGTGACCCCCACGGTGCCTCCCTCTGGTCCCACTCCAGCAGGCAGCTGTCCAGGCTAGGAGAGCGCCACAGCGCCGGCCCGGTCCCCACCATCCTGCGGCCCGGCACAGTGGCTCCGGTCCCTGCACCAGGGCAGTAGGTGCGTCTGAACATCACGGTCCCCATTCCGGGCCGACTGAAAAGCGATTCGTAGCCCAAGTCCATCCTGGCCTGCGAGCCGACCAGCTCGGCCACACACAGGCCCGGGTCACTCACGGCGCGGGATATGGCATCGCTGTCACCAAAGGGGAACATGTCACAGGCTCTGGGGCGAAACAGGGGGTCCCTGGGGCACGTGTGAGAAGGGAACATGACATCATATGCCCTGGTGAGCCCGGCAGGGGGGGGGGCGTCCTCGGCCACAGCGAAGGCCCCCGCCACCTGCTTCCTCCTTTGCAGCATCTTCTGGATCTTGGCCTTGCCCTTGGCGACAGACTGCAAGGTGGCCTGCAGGAACAGAGGAGAGTCAGCTTGCTGCAAAATGAATACGTTTTACTGCATTTACATTTATTTTTATTTAGCAGATGATTCTGCCTAAAGCGAATCACGCAGGGGAGCACGGAGGGGAGCACTGAGGGGAGCACGGAGGGGAGCACAGAGGGGAGCACGGAGGGGAGCACGGAGGGGAGCAGACAGGGGAGCACAGAGGGGAGCACGGAGGGGAGCACGGAGGGGAGCACAGAGGGGAGCACGGAGGGGAGCACGGAGGGGAGCAGACAGGGGAGCACGGAGGGGAGCATGGAGGGGAGCACGGAGGGGAGCACGGAGGGGAGCAGACAGGGGAGCACAGAGGGGAGCACAGAGGGGAGCACGGAGGGGAGCACGGAGGGGAGCACAGAGGGGAGCACGGAGGGGAGCAGACAGCCTTGTGCTGCTTCAGAGTGTGACAGTGATACATTGAAAACAAAGTGTGTGAATCAACCGGCGCAAACTCATCACAGGAGCATCACAGCAACTCACCCTGCCTCTACGTCTGATTTTATTAGAAAGTCCTATCAACACCCCCCACCCCACCGTCAAGCCACAAAGAACACATGGTCTTCATTTGTGGAGTCAAGTAGTGTGTCTTTGGCTCCCCCTGCTGGATGTTCAGTGCAATTACCAGTGACAGAAAAGGCTGGATGAGAGTAAGCAGAGGGTTGAGGCGGCAGGGGGTCAGCTGACCTGGGAAAGGGAGATTCTGGAGGTGCTGATGCCAAAGGTCTTGCTGCTGGTGTAACTATAGAAGCTCATGGCATCTTGCCCACCCCAATAGTCATAACGCTCCAAGAGGTCCTGGTGCTCACGCCATGCGTTCTGCCCGGCGCGGGTCCGGCGCTGCATGGCGCTCTGCGCCCGCTCCTTCAGCTTGCCCACCAGCTTGGGGTTCAGCCCCTCCTGCCTGGCTACCACTGAGTCCAGGTAACGCACGCAGTTGATGTGGCCCCGCGAGGCCGCCACCTCCAGAGCAGTGTGGGAATCGTTGTCCAGGCACCAGACATTAGTGCCGAACGACACCAGGAAAGAGACGCAGTTCAGGTGGCCGTTGGCCGCTGCCAGGTGGAGCGGGGTGCTGCCCCAGATGTCACACTTGTCCAGGTCACCCCTGTGCAGGCAAGGCGGGGTATGGGGGGAGGAGTGTGGGAGGAGCAACAATCATAAAGATGATAATTAAGGAGATACTTAAGAAAAAGCTCAGAATTAATCAGGTTTCGGCGCATTGCGCCATTCTGGCCGTCGGAGCCGATAAGACCGGGCCAGAGTCCCATTTCGAGGCTCAAGAGGCGGCGGCCATTTTCATTGTCAGGCCCCGCCCATAAGAATGAGCAGGCAGCTTTTACAGCTCCCCATGTGCCTCGACTTAATGGCCACAAGAAGACCTGTCATATCTGAGATCACAGGATCGTGAAAAGATATCGGATTTTCTCACTTAGGTGGGGAAAGGGGTGCTCCAAAAGGGGGGGGGGGGGAATGGGATCCTCCACACTTCACCCCTTTGGATAAAGCAGAGAAACCCAAAATGGGTTGAAGATATGTGGACTTACCTGCACTGGCCTTTGAAACGCTGGACAATGCAGCCTCTCCTGTTTCCATACAGCTTGGTGGTGATAAGGGGCTCTGCTGGTCACTGCTGGCAGAGCACTGAGGTCTTGGTGTTGGGGGGTCTCTAATTAGGCACTCTCCCCATAAGGCACGCTCACTAAACCCCCATGACGGAGATCGCCATGCCCGATATTAGCCCACTCAACATTGTACCAGGGCAGGCACTGTGAAGGGTGCAGCTCAATCTCTCAAATGAAGGGGGGGGCGGGTAAAGGTCACTTTACCCAATCTGGTGACATTTGAGAGACCAATTACATTTATGGCCGTCTGCTCAGGTGTGACGCATCGCAATACTTACTGCACGCCTCCTTATCGCAGTCGTGACTCCGTGACACCAAGGGACCTTCTCAGTCACCTTTGTCAGGCCCCAGCTGTGCAGCACATCCCTGATCTACAAGCCCACTAAGTATAACCCAAAATAAATATCATACAAACAATTTCCATGGGTTTAATTGGCTGATTGGTTGGTTTAATTGGCTTAATTGGGCTATTGAAAGAAGGACCTCAATGCTTCTTCAAAAGTGCTCGGTAACTGGTCACTAATAATAATAATAACTAACCAGCTAAAATTAAATTAAAATCTATATCAAGTATAGAAATAAAATCAATTTCACAGGGAGCTAAAATGAGATGGATGCAAGCAGGCTGAAATAATGCCTCAAACATCTTTGGGGAGAAGGAATGCAGCTTGCAGACAGTGGTGGAGTTATATTACAAGGGGGGGGGGGGGGTTCCTGATGGTGCCTTTGAATGTTATATTTTCAAAGGTGCTGTTCTTGCCATTTTCCCCACAGGAGGTACGGCATCCATGTGCTGCCCATGCCACGCGGTTTGACGCACACAGACCCCGCGGGGCCCCGCCCACCGAGTCACCTTTCTGCTCAATTTGCTCTCTATTAAAATCCAAACGCCTGTGGCTTGTCACTATGGGGAGTAATTGGAAATCGTGTCCTGGAAACGATAAATCCTGGACTCGAGTGAGCGAGTATATCCATCAGGTTAACGCCGCCAGCTGCGCCCAGTGCAGTTTAGCCAGATCGCCCCTCCGTCCGCTTGTAAAACGGCCTTTTAAAGTGTACATAGATTGGCAGGGGGTTGCGTTAGATAATTCAGCGATGTGGGTCAGTCTCACTCCCTCCCTTATTTAACCTGTTTTGATCACTTAGGTTCTTGCTGACTTTAGCAGAGATGGACCCTCACGCACCTCAGTTGTATTCACAATATTTTAATACTAATTGATACTTAAGTACAACATTCAAAGCAAACACGTTGCTCCATCTCTGTCCTTCTTAAAATATGTAATAACATTACTAAAGAGTTATCCTTTCCAACCGTTGTAAAGTTCTTATAAGTATCGAAATGGATTTTCCGTTTTGCTTTATTTTCATCATCATCGTTCTGACCACCGTCTATTCTGGATAATGATAATTATTCGATAGTTTATTTCCTTGAAGTAAAGTCTGCGGTTGTGTCAATTAAAAATGTATCTATTATATTACAGGACATTTAAGTGCGATTCCTAAACTAATAGCATAACGATAAAAGCATCAGACAACTCTTCCAAAAGACGGGGAGGTTCTAACCCGGTCCGGCTCGCTGACCGCCCCCATGCACTTACCCTTTCCCAGCGATGAGACGCAGCGCCGCGAGATTGCCGTGATAGGCGGCCCAGAGCGCCGGTGTCATGCCGTCTTCGTCCGGCCCGTTTAGGTCCCTGCGCGTCGCCTCCTTCAGCAAACCCAGGTGTCCGTCCCGGGCCGCCCTCTGGTACCTGTCGGTCATGGTTCTGACACACTTTTGCATCATATATTTATTGTCGCGGGAGAGATGCTGAGGCTGTGACTGAATGATCGCGGGTCCCTGCACCTCTGAGCCCAAGGCGGTTTGGGGCGCCCAGGATGCTGGAGACGATGAGAGCGGTTTGGGGCGGTGAAACACACCCATGCTGATGGGCGACAGCGCCGCCTTGCGTTTCTGTAACAATACAATGCAGAAAACGGTCTACGTTTCATTTTAATACGGCAAACGAAAAAAATGCTCACCGACTGACGTGTAAACGTCTTTTTTAAAATGTCGAACAACACCTGTAAAAAAAACCTGGAAATGATCAAAGGTCGCATGTGACCCTTCCATGTGATATTATAGTATGTAACCAGCAGGGGAAAATCAAGCGAATGCTCAACAAATTTAATTGGGGGCAGTGGCCCTTGACTTTATATTGTTGATAGAATTTGGCCCTTTGGGGGAAAATAAGCTTAACTGGGGGACACTGGTCTACAGAAACTATACATAGCATCTTTAATACGTTTTCTGCATTATGCTATATGGGTATCACCCCTGGTATATAAATACTGATGTACGAGGTGAGTGGTAATAATTTCTTTATTGTTAATGTATTTTGGTGTATGTGATTCGTTTATAGTGTAGCGCCGGTGAGATCTGTGCGTGAGCGCTCGTGTATTTAACCTTTGTATATACCCCGTACCGGGTATACACCTTACACTTCGGCGTCTGACCACCCTGTGTTTTGGCTGTGTGCATTAGGAGGGTTGAGTGCCTGTTGTAGTTATGTTAAGGACTGTTAATAAAGAGCCTGTTCTACCCCGGCAAGCAAGTCTCCTTGTCTTTCGCTGCTCTGGCGATGTGTCGGCTCGCCTGGTGCTACAATAGGCTGCGGCAAAAAAAAATTAAAATCCTGTCATGTGCTGTCAAGACTGTTTGTGGTTAGTTATATTTATTGCTTGGTGAGTGTTCAATAGCGGATAGTGATGTCGTGCTTCAAGCATACTGCGGTGTGCTAAAAGTGAACACCCAGCAGCCGCCAGCATTGAACCAGCGAGAGAAGGGAAAATAACATCACTAAGGCTGACAGGCACAGACATAAGGATGTGTCATTACTACTCAAAGACTGGGAGAGGTTCAAGGTAAATGACGATGTCGTGTACAGGGTCAGTAAATTTCCCAACAAGCCACGGAGCCAAGAGATGGTGCTTTCTCAGAAATTTAGGGGACTAGTGCTGCGGTCATTTGGGGTTTGATAAAACCTATGGTTTAGTCCGAGCAAGATTCTATTGGCCTCCAATGAAGGTTGAAGTGGGGAAGTATTGCAGGATGCTCACGTTGCATTCAGAGGAAAACTACAGAATCTGCAGAATTAAGTCACTTGACCAGTGATGGCGCCATGGATCTTATTTGCATGGACTCCTTCTTCATTGAGCCTGACTCCAAGAATGTCTCCAACATTCTGGTCATAATGGTATTTCCCACTGAAGACCAGACAGCAGCTGCTGTCGCCCAGTAGTGTCCGCTATGGCTGACCCAAAAGAGGACATTCTGACCAGTGTAGAAACTTTGAAAGCTGCCTCATTCATGAATTGCCCAGTATGTTGGGAGTGAGGAAATCGAGGACCACCCCATATCATCCTCAGGGTGATCCACTGCTCCACATGCTGGGAACCTTAGATCCTAAGGAAAAGAGCAGATGGAGTCAGTCCATCAGTCACTTCATCCATACATATAACTGCACAGCTGAGAGTAAGACAGAGAGAAAGAATGGGAACAATAAATACCAGTATGATCAGAGAGTTTGCTACTTTTCACTGGCTGCTGGAGATCAAGTCTTGATATGGAAACTTGGGCTGCAAGGAAAACACAAACTGGCTGACCAATGGGCGTCGACCCCCTATGTAGTAGAGCGTCAACTGCCAGGTCTGCCAGTTTTCAGATTAAGGTAGAGAGTGGAGAGGGTCCAAAGAAGATAACGCACAGAAATAACTTGGAGGAGATGTGCATCTTCAGCCTGAAAGGATACCTGAGTTGGCAATGAGACACCTCACCACCACACCTCCCATACATAAGCACCTCCTCACCACCACACCTCCCATACATAAGCACCTCCTCACCACCACACCTCCCATACATAAGCACCTCCTCACCACCACACCTCCCATACATAAGCACCTCCTCACCACCACACCTCCCATACATAAGCACCTCCTCACCACCACACCTCCCATACATAAGCACCTCCTCACCACCACACCTCCCATACATAAGCACCTCCTCACCACCACACCTCTCATACATAAGCACCTCCTCACCACCACACCTCCCATACATAAGCACCTCCTCACCACCACACCTCCCATACATAAGCACCTCCTCACCACCACACCTCCCATACATAAGCACCTCCTCACCACCACACTTCCCATACATAAGCACCTCCTCACCACCACACCTCCCATACATAAGCACCTCCTCACCACCACACCTCCCATACATAAGCACCTCCTCACCACCACACCTCTCATACATAAGCACCTCCTCACCACCACACCTCCCATACATAAGCACCTCCTCACCACCACACCTCCCATACATAAGCACCTCCTCACCACCACACCTCCCATACATAAGCACCTTGTATAAATGGGCCAGTTAAGGATAAGTGTGTGATTTTTATGATATTGGCTAAACACTAAGGTTTATTTTGCTTAAAGAAAAACAATTCTCTCTTGTCGTGAGGGCATGGTAATTTGTGTTGAGGGGAGAGTGTAGCATCCCTAGTGCATAAACACTGACGTGTGAGGGGTGAGCGGTTAAAATTTATTGTTAATGTAACTGCATGTCTGGGAGAAGAGTGAGACGCCTTCCTGTCCACTTTGCTCAGATAGAAGCTCCCTAGAACATCTCCTTAGCAGCTGCCCGAAGGCCCTCGCGGATGCTGGCGCCATGAGCAGGTACTCAAGGCAGTTGCTGAGAGTTTGGTCTCAGTCATAAACGCCAGCAGGTACCACCAGGCTCCTAAGAAGGCAGTTACCTTCATCAGAGCTGGAGCGAAGTCCTGGGCACAGGGAAGAGTGAAAACAGGCCTCCTCCACACCGCTGCAGGCTAACCTGGGAAAGCAGCTAAAGTTCCCACAGCACATTGTCACCACATCACTCCGGCCAGACATGATCATCACCTCTGAGGCCTTGAAACAACTTATCATGCTGGAGCTGACAGTGCCCTGGCAAGAGCGTGTTGAGGAAGCTACCGGGAGCTAGTGGAGGAATGCAGGGAACGTGGCTGGAGGACACTCTGTGAGCCCATAGAAGTCGGCTGTAGAGGATTTGCAGGACGATCGCTCTGCAGAGTCCTCACATGGCTGGGTATCACAGGAGCGGCTAAGAGGAGGGCCATTCAAGCCGCAGAGGAAGCCACGAGGTGCTTTGGTTGAAGAGGGTTGATCTGTGGATGGCTGTTGGGATGCAGGTTGGGGCCTGATCAACCCCCTGGGTCACCTGGGTGATGGCGTGTGAGGCTGTGAAGCCCGAAACCCAATGACCTCAGGGTACATCACTGAGGATGCATCTCAGTGCATCTAGGAGATGTTTCCTGCATAGTACTTTGGTTTGTGACCCGTTCGTGTATTTCTCTTATTGACTGTGTGAGCGCGGAAGCGACGTGGGGGCACGTGGTAGAGCGGAGTGTGGGAGGACGGACCGGGGAAGCTCTTGTTTGGGATTCATGATGGGACTTTTGAATGCTGGATTTATTTATTAAACCTTTATTTAACCAGGAAGGTCCCATTGAGTTACAATAACTCTTCTTCCAGGGAGTCCTGACTCTTCTTCCAGGGAGTCCTGACTTTTCTTCCAGGGAGTCCTGATATCGCAGGAGGGAGACTCTCTCCAGGTCGCTGGAGCTGTGAGTAACCGGTCGCATTGTTTTATTTTTTTTCTTCGCTCACTGACTGAAAGGAGGTCCAATGGGCAGCAGCGAAATAGCAGCTCCTATGGACTGCGGATCGTCAAACACATACAAACTCCAAGTAAACTGCTTTGTTGACTTTCGGATTGTTTTCTTCATTTTATCTTCCCACTGTGTAATAAATCGATAAGGAATGAGCGAGAGGGGGTGGCACGCTGGTTAGTACTGTTGCCCCACACATGACTGGTAGCTCTCCAGGAGCAGGTCTGGGCGGCCCTGCTGTACACGATCGACTTACCCTGGAGGCTATAAGCGCAAGGCAGGGAACAACCCAGGATGGGGTGGACTGTGGGGCAAAACCGGAGAACCCGGAGAAAACGCCATGACAACACGGGGAGGAACCTTTGGCCGAGACTGATTATCTGTATCAGGTGTGTTAAATTAGGGCTGTACTGATTAGGTCAGAATTGGGCAGCCCTGCTTACAGGATAAGCAGTTTCACAAAGCTGAGCTTTACATGTGATTTTGCCAATTCTAGCTGTAAAAGTGAAACGATACTAAATTGCTTATTGGTATATTTGCCGGTTTTAGCTCACTGGCAGCTACCAGGATGCTATTAGCCTGTAGCTTCGCTTTGCGTCTGTTTTACGAAAAACCTTGCATTTAAGAACTGTTGAATTGGTTCAACAAAATGTATTGTTTTAAAATTGTAGATCGAATCAATAATTATTTCACACTAGGTAAAATAAATAGAACAGAGAAACTAAATCCTACTGTTTGACTTAACGTGATTTTATTTTTAAAGCAGTTCTTCCATGTTATACGTGTACATAAAAATCACACTCGCAGCAGTTTTTTTGGAACTCTTCAAGAATTTTTAAGTGGTTGCAGGAGAGTGACGGGGGCATCACAGTAGACTCTGTGCTGAGGTCCTCTTTCCACAGTGCAGGACCTAACATTCATGGTGGAATCTCGAAGCTTTCACAGACAGGAGACCAGTGATGGGTGAAATGACCCTTTTTTGGGACACTTAGTTTGATTCAATTCACCTAAAAGATTCATTCTGATTCATTCACTTTTTGCATAAAATCGACCTGAAAGGCTTGTGTTCCTATATGTCAAAAGGTAGTGCATTATTTAGGCTACATAGTGCTATGGAGTAAGCTAAATACCACTCATATAAGTCAGGTGAGATAAATGATATTTGTTTTTGAACTATAGAATAAGTCTCTCAACATTGTACCTTAGCTACTCATGTTTGTTAAAAACCCACAACTAACAGCTCATCACAAAATAGGCTATATTGTATCTGATTAACTGATTGACAACATATGTTGTTAGGCTTATTTAATTAATAAAAAAAAACAAATCATTTGAAGTTCCATGTTCTGTCATCTATTTATCCATTAATTTTCTTGATGTTTTAACTTTTAACTGTGATATCGTTTCAGTATCGGCCTCAAAATATTTTAGGCAGGTATCGTATTGAAGTCATGATTTTGCTTTTGTGACAACACAAATACACACATTTTATTGGTTCATTAGTTCCAGCATGCCTACTTTGCTTTTGTCTACCGTGTCCAATCCTATTCTCCTTCTATCTGCTGTAAGTTGTTATACATTCATTTATCGTGCTGGACGACTTATCCACCTTTCACAGATATACTGGATCCTATTGTAGATCTGTTTTTAATCTTGTTTTATTTTATTACCTTTTAAGTCTATATTTGCCACCTTATTTCTATTTTATTCTCTATGATAATTATTCATTTTCTTTTTGTTCTAGGTATTCCTCTTATTTAATTTTATTTCTTTTGTCTCTTTTTACCTTAAACAGAGTTTCATCATTTCTGTAAAGCACTTTGGGCTGCATGTATGTATGAAAGGTACTATACAAATAAAAGTTATTATTATTAAGGAGATATGAAAGAACAGATGAAGATAGAGATGGTCAAACCTAGGCTCTGTCACCAGTAGCCATCAGCACTTCATTTGACTAAGGTGCAGTGGTGAGATCTGCTTGCTTCCTCACCAGGAGCTTTCAGCACATCATCAAGGCTAAAGCGCAGCAGAGCTATCTGCTCAGTCTCCCGTTCCTCACCGCACTCCACCAGACAGGCGAAGAAGCCGTAATCAGCACAGGACGCCAGGTCGGAGTATCCGCTGGGCCCGGGGTTCAGCACCAAGGGCTGCTCCCAGCTCGACTGCTGGAAGGGGTTCTTGTTCAGGTAGATCCCCAGGTTCAGCCTGCCCTTGGTACTGGTGGGATGGGAGAAGAGCAGCCAGGACCCGGTGCCTGAGCCTGCATGGGATTCTGGCACAGGAAGGCTCACCACGCTGCCCTGGCACCCGGCCCACGACTCTACCAGCTCCGGAACCAAGTGGGACTCCGTGAAGCAGACCTCTTCACTTTCCCCCCAAGCCTCCAGTCTATAATTTTTGTGCTTGCTTCGGGCGTTGCAGTACAGGAAGGTCTGGCCGCTGTCATCCACGGTCTCAGCCATCTCACACTCCCCGGACTCTTCTTTAATTTTCTGACTCAGCTTCCAAATCTTACCCATGTCATCGCTGTAGAAGTAGAAGGCATAGGGCCGGGCACTTAGCGGGTTCCTGTTGGTCCCGGGGTACCTGTAGGCCGGAATCACCAACCTCCCACTCGCCAGCTGGATGCCGTGTCCAGGCCCCACAGCAAACGTGGCCCACTGGGCAATCTCTGCTCCGATCACAATCTCAGTCAGATCGTTCACGGCGCTCCATTCCTGCTCTCCCTCTTTTCTGGTGACACAGCAAAGTCTGGCAGCATTTTTACCGGTTATAATCTGCTGCTGTTCCGAAATCCCATTCTCGACGCAGATGAAGAAGAGGAAGATCGTTTTGGAGCTCTTCTCATACACTGGGCAGGGGTTCATGGTGCGATGACCCGGCAAACTTGCTGATTCCAGCCTTTGTAAGGGTGACCACTGAAGGGGGGAGGGATTAAAGTGTTAAAAAGTTGCTCAGAAGAAACGTGGGTAAAACAGGGCACCTAAGAGTGCAGGAGTGTCCCCCCCGATCTGAAAATACGAGTGGGGGTGCTGCTACCATTACCTCAATGGTTTTATCGGCAGATACCTTCCCCTCCCGCGAGACGAGGCTCTTCGCATGATTATCAGATGGAGAGGTGCGCTCCTCTGCAAAGGCCAGCAATGTGTGACTGTCCTCAATGTAGATCAGTGACGGGATCCTGTACACCAGGCCCTCAGGAGTCTTCTGGAAAATCGGTGTTTTCTCGGAAGGAGTTTTCTTACATGTAGAAAGAGCCATGACTGAAGTATATGCCGGAAATCTGCGGTAAAAGTGTCAACGTCGTTAATAACACCACGGCTTAAAAATATTTCAAATATAACTCCGGTCAAATTTACACACTGCATAGAAATACACACTGCAACAAATACATGTATCGGATCAAATATGGACATTGGACGATATCGTTAAGTATTAACATGTGCTGAAAGGTAAACACCATGTAAGACGAAGACATTCTTACATACATACATATACCATAAACCAACCAGAGGAACAGATGAGTGACAAAGGTGCCTCATACAACTGTGCGCGTTTCCAGCATAAAGTCCACTTAATACAAACACACAGCTCCTCCTCCTCACACTGGATCAAGCACGTGAGACCCCTCCCACTGTCAGGCATGTGGGTCATTCAGAGAATCGCAGGTGGATCTCCCACTGTCAGGCATGTGGGTCATTCAGAGAATCGCAGGTGGATCTCCCACTGTCAGGCGTGTGGGTCATTCAGAGAATCGCAGGTGGATCTCCTACTGTCAGGCGTGTGGGTCATTCAGAGAATCGCGGGTGGATCTCCTACTGTCAGGCGTGTGGGTCATTCAGAGGATCGTGGGTGGATCTCCTACTGTCAGGCGTGTGGGTCATTCAGAGAATCGTGGGTGGATCTCCTACTGTCCGCTGTCGCTTAGCTATTAGTTGAACTTCTCAACCATCTTTCTTGTACATGTGCAAAACCGTTTTTACTTTTATTTTGGTTGACCCTGTCCCCATCAAACTAAGGAAAATTATGCTTTCATTTAGCTCACCCAAAACAAATAAAAAGTGGAGCATTTGGTCGGCCAGTGGGTTAGTGTGCAGGAGTACAGGTCTAATTCTTTTTCTGATATCTGGCGGAAGAAACAAAAACAAGAAAATGGAGAGGAGGCTGATGGGAGGAGAATGGAGTGGAGTGGGTGGTCATTCTCTGAATGACCCACACGCCTGACAGTGGGAGATGCATGCTGGTTCTCTGAATGACCCACACACCTGACAGTGGGAGATGCATGCTGGTTCTCCAGATGGACGGAGCTCTCAGCACATGCGCCGTACGGGAACAGGGAGGAATCCGCAGCGTCCCTCACTGCGCGAGGTTCTAGGAGGACAGCTGAGCTCCCCGCAGTGCCGAATCTGCTCACTGGCGGGGGCTTTGCAGTGCGGCCTTGGCTGGCGGGGGAGGAGGAGCCACGCTCCTGCCAACGTTATGATGTGTGCAGCAGTGTCCAGTGCTGGTGTGTTGTTGCACAAACCACTCATTGGTCTGTACGAAACAGGTCCCGCCTTGTCCAAACCACTCATTGGTCTGTACAAAACAGGTCCCGCCTTGTCCAAACCACTCATTGGTCTGTACGAAACAGGTCCCGCCTTGTCCCTAGATACAAGATACGTGTGTCAAAGAATGAGAGAGAGCAAGTGAGGACAAATGATCCAACATTTGTTGTTCTGTAGGATGAGAAATTCTGCTGCATCATTAACCGTTTCAGTTTCTGTATTTAAATTCCTGTCTTAGTTCAGTTCCCTGGTGGGTCAACCTATGTCAGTAATGTATTTCATGTGTATTTCAGAATGTTAGGAGTTATTCTGTTTAATGTTTGTACTGCCCGCCCCTTCTTGCCCTGACCCTTTGTAGTTAGTCTTTGTTTTTCCCTTTTAGTTTTGCTCCCTTGTGGTTCCCCATTTCCTGAGAGCAGCCAGTGGATTGGCCACCTTTTCCTGCGAGCAGCCAGTGGATTGGTCACCTTTTCCTGCCTGCACCATGCCCCGCCCCCATGTCAGAAACTCCCGAGTCCATGACACCTTATCTCTGAAACCAGCTGTTTCCAAAATTGATGTGACTTTTATGCAATTGTTATAAAAAACACTGAATTACGAGAACGGTTTTCATACCCATATAACAAAGAAACAGGAATTATCTGGTAACTACTTGATAATCATAATCTCCTAGGCTACATCAGTCACTGTACTTTTCTCTTTCCTAGACAGACTCCAAATTCACACTGTTGCAGTGAAGGAATTCCCCCTGTGCTGCTTTAAGTTGCCGCAATAGTGCCATATATGATATTATTGACATTTTTTTGTGTTGTTCATTTATGTCCAATTTTCCTCCAGCTCTACCAAACATAAAAATTTTACTTTTCTTGTTCCCCCTCCATCATCTAAACAACTGCAACAGGTTGTTTAAGAGACAAATTAGTCTTAAAAATCTTCAGTTTATTAACAGTGCCTTAATACAGTGGTCATTGTCGAAAATGTATTACACAACACGATTAATTTATCTCAATTAGTATATTTTCCCTTTATAGCTGTAGATCTAGTAAAAGTGAAACATTTCTGGGATAATTAAAGCTTTTGCGTGTGACTTAGTGGTTACGTAGTCGACATCGTTTAATGAAGTTTGCGGACTTCGCCATCTTGGTTCAGCACATAGCTGTCTGCTGTGCTTGTGTCTCATGCTAAAGGCTGATCTTCCAGCAAATAAAATACCAAGCGGGAAATGAGAAGCTCTGCTGCAGGTTAAAGTGCAGATTAGTATGTGAAAGCAGCATTTCACTGTGGCCAAAGGTGCGAGTGGGATCCTAGAACGCCTTTATCCTGCCTAGATAAACCACATTGATATTTAAACTATGGTGTCTCTTTCTGTGATGGTCTGCCATCTCATCCAGCATGTTGATTCCCTTGAGTCCTGTAATCCCAGGCTGGGCTCCAAGCAGCCATGACCCAACACTGAATCTCAGGTCTTACCGTGTAGATCTTTGCTTAGACCATCGGCTATCACTCCCTTAATTTGTCAGCACATATGATCTAGCAAGAAGTCACAGAAATCTGACCTGCAGACACACAAGAGCAAAGGGATTCATCCTGAATGCAGGTGCGGCCTTAGCCTGTAGGGGGTGCCCTACCTTCAGACACATGTTGTCAGACAGGGAGGGGAAGAGGTGATGCTCCACGTGGCAGCTGATGAGCGAGTGGCCGAAGGTCCAGTCCAGCAGCGGGTTTCGGGGCAGATTCAGGACCCCGTAGGTCATCTGGTAGATGCGCTTTGGTCGGCGGGACGGGGAGAACATGGACAGGCCGATGTGCTGCAAGAACGGAGGCAAGAGGAGAAGGGTGGGAGGAAGGCGAGCGGACCCAGTTCCAGCATGGGGGGGCCCCAGGGGAGGGCAAGGCGGCCGAGGCGATGGAGCTGACGATGGAGCTGACCCGACTGGTGCAGGCGGCCTTAACCCCCAGCTCCAGAGGCACTGCACACTGGCTGACCCAGTGCTGTCACCCCCAAGCTCGCTCTCACCTGCATATGTGTGTCTCATGGAGAGTGAGATGGGGTCAGCAAAGAGAAGCATTCCAATGTACTCCTGCAAATGCAGGATCACTCCTCATTTCACACATACATACATACTACACACCGGCACTAGGCACAAGTGCAGCTAGGCTGAGCTTCCAGTGAAAACCCAATAAAAACCACACAAGCAGAGCAGGTGGCGTGGCGGTTAAAGGCCTGGACAAGAAAACAATGGGCTCTAGGTCTGGGGGACGCTGCTGTTATACCATTAAATTAAGCCCTATTTCTACTACAATAAATAGCCGCTGAAAACGTATGGGTGAGTCTGTAAGCTGCTTTGAACAAAAGGAGGAAAAAAGAAAAGAAAGGAAAAAAAGACGACAACCCTGACGGGTAAATGAAGGACTTTGTAGTGAGATACCTTCCCATGGGGGCCGGCAGGGGGACACGCAGCCTTGTGCTGCCTCAGACTGTGACAGTGATACATCGAAAAACTCATCACAGGAGCATTGCAGCAACTCACCTTGCCTCCACGTCTGATTTTATTTAAAAGCGGCCATGTCCTATCAACACCCCCCACCCCACCGTCAAGCCACAAAGAACGCATGTTCTTCATTTGTGGAGTCAAGTCGTGTGTCTTTGGCTCCCCCTGCTGGATGTTCAGTGCAATTACCAGTGACAGAAAAGGCTGGATGAGAGTAAGCAGAGGGCTGAGGCGGCGGGGGGTCAGCTGACCTGGGAAAGGGAGATTCTGGAGGTGCTGATGCCAAAGGTCTTGCTGCTGGTGTAACTATAGAAGCTCATGGCATCTTGCTCACCCCAATAGTCATAACGCTCTAAGAGGTCCTGGGCTGGCCGTCGGAGCCGATAAGACCGGGCGGAGTCCCATTTCGAGGCTCTGCTTCATTGTCAGGCTCCGCCCATAAGAATGAGCAGGCAGCTTTTACAGCTCCCCATGTGCCTCGTCTCTATGGCCACAAGACCTGTCATATCTGAGGTCACAGGATCGTGAAAAGATATCGGATTTTCTCACTTAGGTGGGGAAAGCGGTGCTCCAAAAGGGGGGGGGGGGGGATCCTCCACACTTCACGCCTTTGTATAAAGCAGAGAAACCCAAAATGGGTTGAAGATATGTGGACTTACCTGCACTGGCCTTTGAAACGCTGGACAATGCAGCCTCTCCTGTTCCCATACAGCTTAGCGGTGATAAGGGGCTCTGCTGCTCACCGCTGGCAGAGCACTGAGGTCTTGGTGTTGGGGGGTCTCTAATTAGGCACTCTCCCCATAAGGCACGCTCCCTAAACCCCCATGACGGAGATCGCCACGCCCGATATTAGCCCATCCAGCATTGTATCAAAGTAATTCTTTAGTGAAAGCAGTGCCTGTTTCGCACTTACATTGTTCAAACTTAATGCATTTTTATTATGCGCCTATGTAAATATGTTTTATACAAGTTTTGAGTGCTAATGTTGTTGCTCTTAACAAGGTAAACTTGTTCATGGTTGCCACGGTCTGAGATATTTCTAACGGTTGTCACACCCCTCATGGGTGGGGAACCTGCAGTAACGGGGAATTGGCGCTCCTCCCCTCCTGCACCACAAAACGACACGCTGGCAACCTCGTCGTTGTGAAGTATTGTTGCCAGATGCGCGGAAATGAGCATTCCATTCTCCTAGTCTTCTGTCTGGCCCATGTTGTCTCGACTCCGTCTGTTTCTGCTCTGCTTGTTCCTGCCTGTCCTGATCCAGCCTGATCCAGTTCCCGCCTGCCTGCTCTGGTCTACCTACTCCTGCCCACCGTGCCTGGTGGTCCTACTCCCAATCTTGTGCATACTCAGCTACAGACCTTCCTGGATCTCCTCTTTTGAGCACGTCCCTGACCTTGCAATTAGGATTTGGTTGTCTAGTCTCCCAAATAAAACCTTCGGTCTCCTGCACTGGAGTCCCCTGTCATCTCTGGTCTCCTGACCAGAGATGACATGGTATATCTCCAGTTGTCCACCTGGTCACTTCTCAAGCCCACGAACCTTCTGCATTGTAGGTATTGAACATTTCAAAGTCAAGGGAAAATTGGGTGAAATGCACAGTCTGGCCAAGGTGGGCCCGTCAAGCCTGTACACCAGGAGGAGCTCAATACATCTGTCAGCATGGTGATTCTGATGGTGACTAACACCACACACACACACACACACACACACACACACACGCACGCACGCAGACGCGCACTTTATAGTTCAGTTATTAAAACTGATGCACAATTGCACATTTTGTTTGGTTTTATGATCTTTGATTTTAGTTGTGATTAACATACATTGTACACATATGCATATATGCCCATAACTTTTGTTGAATAAAGAAAAAAACGCAAAAACTTTGAATAACTTGAAATATTTTGACATCATTTAAACATTTACATTTTACCCGGGGCAGCTATTCCTGACTATGGGGTAAATTGTAACATTTTACTCAATGTGCTAGACCATTTGTTGTCTGTTTGTGATACAAAGATAAGACCTTTTAATAGAGGATACAAATTTGTGTCAAATTTTGAATGTGATTCCTTTAAAGATGTCTCAGGTACAGGCAAAATGTAAAACATCATTACAACTATCCCCAGTGTCCCCTAAGTACAGCAATGGATTCGTTAATATGGTTGGTTCTCACTGCACCAGTGAGGAAAGGCTTCATGGTCAGTGTGGGCTGGGCACTGAAGGGACCCTCCTCACAGGGTGCGTGTGGAAATCATCACGCCTGATACTAGCCAGGCGGCTTTGGTACAGGCACCTGATGTTCTTCTGGGTAAAGCCTGAGATATAGATTGAATCAATAATTATTTCACACTAGGTAAATAAAACAAAGGAATCAAATTACACAGTCTGACTTAATGATTTTATTTTTAAAGTTCTTGCATGTTATACATAAAAATCACACACATCGCATCAGAGTTTTTATGGAGCTCTTCAAAGATTTTTAAGCTTTCTATATTTAAAGACTACACACATTTTTAAGGCCTTATGGGTCACACCACCCCTGAGAGACATTAGTAGAGCTTGCAGAAGGGTTAACATAACTGACGACATGCATAGAGAATTTATGAGGCTACGGGGATATTTGCTGCAGGAGGATTGGAAGAAACTGGGAGGTTCCAAACTTGATCAACATATCTACAGATAAAACAGAAGCAGGAGTACAATATGCTAAGCAAAAAATAAAGGTTTACTTTGTCCTGAATGAGAGCAGCGTCTACGTTACAATCTGAGCTTAATGAATACACTTTAATAAACTAAAAAAGGCAAATTACACAGCGGATATAATGGAGTTTTTCACAAACCTACACTTTAGTAACCTTTAAACATGTCAAAGTAACTTCTACACAGTTAAGGTACTAAACTGAAATTCGTTAATGTAGCACTGAGCCTGAATGCTCCGGTAACGTTTACTCGGGCGTTAATCAGTGTCTGTGGCTGAAATGTTATTGACAAAAGGCACGAGAAAGATACGAAAGGACAGCTAAAGATAGAGCAGGTTAAACCTAGGGTTTCTCACCGATAGCCTTCAGCACATCATCAAGGCTAAAGCGCAGCAGAGCTATCTGCTCAGTCTCCTTTTTTTCACCGCACTCCACCAAACAGGCGAAGAAGCCGTAATCAGCACAGGACGCCAGGTCGGAGTATCCGCTGGGCCCGGGGTTCAGCACCAAGGGCTGCTCCCAGCTCGACTGCTGGAAGGGGTTCTTGTTCAGGTAGATCCCCAGGTCCAGCCTGCCCTTGGTACTGGTGGGATGGGAGAAGAGCAGCCAGGACCTGGTGCCTGAGCCTGCATGGGATTCTGGCGCAGGAAGGCTCACCACGCTGCCCTGGCACCCGAACCGTGCCTGTACCAGCTTCGGAGCCGGATAGAACGTTGTGAAGCAGACCTCTTGGCTTTTCCCCCAAGCCTCCACCCTGCACTCCTGGTTGATGTGTCGGGCGTTGCAGTACAGGCGGGTCTGGCCCCTGTCATCCCTGATCTCAGCCATCTCGCACTCGCAGGACTCTCCTTCCACATTCTGACCCAGCCTCCAATTCTTACCCTTGTCGTCGCTGTAGAAGTAGAAGGCATAGGGCCGGGCACTTTGCGGGTTCCTGCTGGTCACGCAGTACCTGTAGGCTGGAATCACCAACCTCCCACTCGCCAGCTGGATGCCGTGTCCGGGCCCCACAGCAAACGTGGCCCACTGGGCAATCTCTGCTCCGATCACAATCTCAGTCAGATCGTTCACGGCGCTCCAGCGCTGCTCCCCCTCTTTCCTGGTGACACAGCAAAGTCTGGCAGCGTTTTTACCGGTTTTAATCTGCTGCTGTTCCGATACTTCAGTCTTGACGCAGATGAAGAAGAGGAAGATCGTTTTGGAGCTCTTCTCATACACTGGGCAGGGGTTCATGGTGCGATGACCCGGCAAACTTGCTGAATTCAGCCTTTGTAAGGGTGACCACTGAGGGGGGGAGGGATTAAAGTGTTAAAAATTTGCTCAGAAAAAACGTGGGTAAAACAGGGCACCTAAGAGTGCAGGAGTGACCCCCCCGATCTGAAAATACGAGTGGGGGTGCTGCTACCATTACCTCAATGGTTTTATCGGGGGATACCTTCCCCTCCCGCGAGACGAGGCTCTTCGCATGATCATCAGATGGAGAGGTGCGCTCCTCTGCAAAGGCCAGCAATGTGTGACTGTCCTCAATGTAGATCAGTGACGGGATCCTGTACACCAGGCCCTCAGGAGTCTTCTGGAAAATCGGTGTTTTCTCGGAAGGAGTTTTCTTACATGTAGAAAGAGCCATGACTGGAGTATATGCCGGAAATCTGCGGTAAAAGTGTCAAAAGAAAAACTGTCAACGTTGATTATAAGACCACGGCTCAGGCATTTTGGCGAACATGATATATACACTCCCATCAAACTTAATTATAGCCACAAAGTTATTTTTTAAATTCGTGCATAACAATATTGATGTACTTTCCATAAGACATGACAGCAGACAAAAAAAAACAATCAGCCTTGGCTACAATGAAGGAAAACCGGTAACGGAACCAAAATAACTAAATACACACTGAAACAAATACGTGTACCGATCAAATACGGATACTGAACAACATCGTTAAATATTTACAAAACTAACCAGAAGCACAGATTAGTGCGAAAAGAAACTGGAAACACTGCGCGAGTTTCTTGCATAAAGCTCACTTTAGACAAACAGACTGCAGCTCCCACCTCCGCTAGATCAGACACTCAGGCAGGAGGAAACACTAGAAAACGGCGTGTTTTGCGCCCAGTTATGCGTTTAAACGAGAAGGATCGAATTACATCTTATCGGAGGGCGTTAACAGGAACGCCCCCCACGGGAACCGCCCCGCATAAAAAGTGGCACATGTAGGTGAGTTAGGTTTGCATGTAACTTATAATGCGTTTTTCCTTAAGTCTTAATGTTGTCTCGATTAACAACGGAAAGAGCGTGTCTTGTTAAAGTTAACGCTGAAGTTGCGCAGCCGTATCGTTAATAAGGTAACACCAACGACAAATGTTAACCTGGCAACACCACAAACATTTGTGTTACAGAAAGTTATATGAGGATTAAATCTTGTTAGTTCATGTCCACCGCTGTTGCTGGCGGTCCAGCGCCATGCAGAGATTATGTCCCTGGCCTTCGTGCTTCGCCAAAACACGGTCAAATCATCTGCGCTTAAAATGTGAGGTGCACGCATAGACATGACATTACGGTATCAGCCGTACATTACGGTTTAGGAAAATAAAGCGATCGCGCATAGGAAAAGGGTGAGTACTCGTATATACAAAGTACAGGGTATACTTAAATGCAATTAATGTCTTACTTTCCCATAATGTATGAACAAGTCATACGGCATCTGAAAGGCAACGTTCAAGGCTATTTCCTAAACAAATCTGGTCAGATTTAATATACCATTTAAAAGAATGCACTTTGAAGTCCATATAATTTTATGTTATGAGCCAGGTTGGACAGCTCATTTCTCAGGATTATCCCCTAAGATACAAACATATCTGGTACCCCCTGAAAGGCAAGGGCCTAGGCTATATCTCGACCAAATTTGGTCAACTTTCACAGTAGCATTTTAAAGAAAATCCACTTTGAAATCCATGGGTTTACAGTACATGCGTTGGCATATATGAGCCAGGTTTTTTTTATTTTTTATTAACTCAATGCTATGAGCCAGGTTTGACAACTCATTTCTAGTAGAAATGGCATCGTACTCTTCTTTAACACGTAATGGCGTAAGAACCAATGAAAACGATGAGAGGCGTTCTCGTAGAGGGAGTTCCTGTTCTTTAACACGTAATGGCGTAAGAACCAATGAAAACGATGAGAGGCGTTCTCGTAGAGGGAGTTCCTGTTCTTTAACACGTAATGGCGTAAGAACCAAAGAAAACGATGAGAGGCGTTCTCGTAGAGGGAGTTCCTGTTCTTTAACATGTCTCCACTGCTCTAGAGTGCAGTGGCGGTGTGCTTTACATCACTGCATCCGAAGCTTTGCATTGCACTTGGGGATGTAAGGCTTGGATGCAGCTGCTCGGCCATGGAAACCCATTCCATGAAGTTCTCCATGCACTGTTCTTGACCTAATCTGAAGGCCACATGAAGTTTGGAGGTCTGTGGTTATTAACTCTGCAGACAGTTGGCGACTTCTGTACACTGTGCGCCTCAGCATGCGTTGTCCCCGCGCTCTGATTTTACGTGGCCTATCACTTTGTGGCCGAGTTGCTGTTGTTTCCTGCAGCTGCTTCCACTTTGTTATAATACCACTAACAGTTAACTGTGGAATATTTAGTAGAGGAAATTTCACGAATGGACTTATTGTACAGGTGGCATATCCCATCACGGTACCACGCTTGAATTCACTGAGCTTCTGAGAGCGACCCATTCCTTCACAAATGTTTGTAGAAGCAGTCTGCATGCCTAGGTGCTTGATTTTATACACCTGCGGCTATGGAAGCGATTGGAACACCTGAATTCAATGATTTGGAGGGGTGTCCCAATACTTCTGGCAATATAGTGTATGTGGTGTTCTGATCCTTGTATGTGAGTTCTCCCTACCAGTAGATGGCGCACTATACCTCGGGTAACAGAACGGTAACATCTGGTCAGCATGAGTGTCTTTAATTAGAACCACAACCTCCAGCAGTACAAACATATAGCACAAAACACGCAATATATCTGTTCATTAAAACCAATATTATATGGTTAACATGTACCGTACTATGTAAGGTGATACGGCTAAATGACGGTGCTAACTTTTAACAGCGATTATTAATATTTTGTTCTGCTTTGCAATACCGACAGACGACTGCATTTTCATTCACTTTTAATGTGAAGTGCTTCCACACAACAGATGGTTTTCGCTATTTATTTTCATTTCCTATGCGACGCCTCCCTATATATTAGCGCGTAGACGAGATGGTAAATTTTAATCGATATGCTAATTAGTATATAAGAACATAAATTTACAAACGGGTGAAGACCATTCGGCCCATCAAACTCGTTTGGGGGGAACTTAACTAATAGCGCAGAGTTGTTAAGGTATTATCTATCGCTGAAAACCCAGGGTTTTAGCTTGCGCTACACTAGCAGGAAGACTATTCCATACTCTACACGCTGTGTAAAGAAGTTCGTGGTTTAAATGAATTAATTAGTAATTGAGTTTAATGGAGTAATCGTAACAGCTCTGCAAAACGATAACATTACTTAACATTCCAAAATAAACTGATTTCACTCATTCTTATTAATTAACCAACTAAAATTGATTTTTGGAAATAACTCAATTAGTTTCTTTAAGTTGAATTCATATTATTACAAAATTACAGTCTTGAATCAGAGTTGAATTTCATTGCCTTGTGTGTGATTTTAAGCAGCCGTTTGTTGAGGTGGGTGTGTTTATTCATCTCAGGGGGGCATTTAAAGATAGCACAAAATGTCCATTTACTACCTGCAGGTTTAAAACAAATGTTTATTCCACATATAATGCTGAAATGCAGGGAATATCAGAATACATCCGACAATGATGCATGATGAGTGGCTGTGCGAGGTGTGTCAAACACTGCCGTCGAACACGGACCAGCAGAACCCTTGGATGAAAATGAATTCATATCTGAAGTAGCCAGTAGACTGACAGTTTAGGGGGACAGTTGCAGATTAAGCTGCCTGGCTTCATCTTGAAAACACTGTTCTCCACGTATCACAAAGAGCAACACAGGAAATAATTGAGCATATTGATCAGCTGGTTCCTCTTGCAGAACCTGGTGTCAGAGAATCTGTCATCGTGCCTGAGAATGTACGTTTTAATAGCTGTGAGCCTTCATGCTTTCATTTGTGTGTTTTTTTGCTTCCTTATACAGTTTGGCTCAAAAAAAGACCACAAAAGTGTTCTTCTTTTGGCACGACATAACTGGCCATTTTAGTTTTGTCGTAACACATAATAGTTTATATCAGGATCATCTGGCTTTTTTGCAAAATACATGCCATTCATACTTTCTCATGTCTCCCAGTTGAAAATGATACATGTACTTAATATACAATCAAAATATTTTATTTACATAAAGGGACAGAACATACTACTCCTCATATTTTTTTTTAAAAGGTAATACTGTGATATAATACCGTCACCGTCCAAAAGGTGAAAGATACAGTGATAATAATTTTAGATATACTGCCCCACCCCCCATGGAGGAATCTTTCCCCTCGTACCTCACAAGGCTTACAGGCAGGTCATCTGTGTCTTTGTTTTCAGGGAAGCTCTACATCTGCTGTGTTCCTTCTTTTCTGCTTTTGGCACCTCAGCTGCTGAAGCTGAACTAGAAACGGAAGAATGGAAGTCTAGGTGAGAAACAGGTGGTGTGTGTGTGTGTGTGTGTGTGTGTGTGTGTGTGTGTGTGCTCTAATATCTGCTATACATGTCTTGTCTGTGCTACAGGACAAGAATGACAACAATGCAGCCAGAGGTCTTCAACACCTGCATGTTTTTTATGCATTGCTCATTTCCACATATTTTGTGCTAAAAAGGCAAGTGATGACTTGGAGTAGAACATTCTTCTAATTACGTGGAAGAAAAAATTGAGGGTAATTATGAGCTTAAATAGTTTTGTGTTCTTAGCTTTGTGTAATACATTGTGAAACAGTATATTGCAATCCTAAAACATTAACACATAATGTAACAAGTTAATCCCTAACAAATTCCCAAGCTTGCAGTTAGTTCTTTTTTTGTTGTTTTTATTAGCTTAATGATTTGTTCAATTATTCTCACACGTGTATAATATCTATTTCCTTTTCAGGACGAGATGGAGGCAAACCGTGAGAGGACAGTGGTTCTCGTGGCTGTGGTCAGTTCAGGCGACGTTCCTCAGGGGAATTCCCTATGACACACGCCATGTGTCAGTCACCCTTGAGGATCAGGTTGGAATGTCCCGCAGATTTTGGAGTGATGCACCGGTGATTTTGTTGGGACTGATTTGAGCTGCCCTGAAAAGCTGAGTGGCTTCTTTGAGTTTGCCCAGATCATCCTATTAAATCTTGATGATGGGAGAAAACAGCTGAATCTTAAGTTACAGATATTGAGAAATGAACTGGAGTGAAGCTGTCAACAAAATTTGTGTTTAAGGCCAACATTTGAAAGAGTCATTGTCTGAAAATAATCTTGTCTGTTGAATGTCTTCTAGGAATTTTACACGATATGCATAAAGACACAAGTATGATCCTGCATTGCTTTTGTTGTGATTTGTTTGTTTGAACTCGCATTATGCAACTCACTCAACAGGAATCCCAAGATGTCTATCCTCCTGAGACCCAAGGAAAAAAGTGTCCTTCAATTTTAGGTTATTTGTCTTTGGAGGAAATAAGACATCTTACAATCTAGATTTTTTCAAATTTCACAGCATGTCCTCTTTAGTGTACAACAGGAATAAATATGTTTCCTAACATTAGTGAAAAGATAGATGCAAAAACAAAATGTCCACTACAATGGACATAAATGAATGGGTGTGGTCTGAGGAGGATATGTTGAATTTGATGTTTAAGACATTATTTTTTTCACTGTTTTGGTATTGTCTTCACACTTGGAATATTATCACATTGAAATATGATAATTTACTTAGCTTTTGCAAGTTTTGTTATTTGGGTAATTTGATCATCTCCCTGTCGCATGCTGATTCAGACAATTCGGACTATTAAGTAGCAGGGTGATGTCATGATTTCAAATCAGCGCACGAGACATGGGGGAACTGAAATTCCTGTAACACTGGGTTGTGGTCAACCAATCAGCAAGCTGTCACTGTAAACCTCACCTCAGCAGTAGCTCTGAGGAACTACAATCCATCTGAGTTCCCGTGGTGGAAACACGACAGAAGTTCCTCCTTGGTAATAAACGTTCCTGCGGTGGGAAAGTGCCGTATCTCCCTCACACACACACACACACACACACACACACACACACACACACACACACACACACACACACCTTGCTCTCTCTGGGTGTTTCACCTGATATACAATGATGGTTTAAAAAATAAATGGGGGGGGGGGCATATTTGCAAGTCGGACTGGTGTGCCTAGTTATACAATTTACTTTCATTCTCTCCAAAAATGGTTACAGTCTGGAACCCTGCGAAGTAAGATAACCAGTGTCTAGACATTGTGTGTATATTGTGCATGGTATTATATGTGAAAAGTATATGAAATAAGAATGGAGAACATTTTTGTGGGGATTATTGGGGAAATAAACCCGCTTGCTTCTGTGAGAGCTGGGCGGGGGAGAGAGTCACACTGCTCCAGATACGGCAGTTTTTGCATGGGGTTTGTTGTGTTTGAAACCGGTTTTCCTGCCTCAGGGAACAAGCTTTCACAGGCACATAGGAGACTGGAGTGCAGAAAAACGGCAGTGCTGGTAGTGGTGGGGGGGGGGGGGGTGGGGGTACACGTTTATGGGAGTGAGAATCCTGTGTTTTGGGATTTTTGTCCTTGCCAGACGCCTCTGGAGAAATGCATCAGGGGCATCTTGCTCAGGCAGTCAGGTTCCTCAATACTCTGCTGTCCCACAAGGACTAACACCGCCCCATGAGTCAACCCCCCATCCCCAAAAACCTCCACTGTATCTCACATTTAATACTTCCGATTCACATGATTTCAGATTTAATTTTATGCTGTGATTTTCATAACGCTTGTGCAGGAGGGACCCTTCACCCACAGAAGGCAGCATCCTTCAGTTAGCTGGTTAACTAGCTAGCAGTGGAAAGGTATCAGCGCATTCTGAGGAAACAGACTGTGTTTGATGTGATTGTTAAAACATCTGAGCTGGTTTATGAATCATGTGGATTCATTCAAGACTATTTTTTCATCAGTTAGACAGAGAGTTATTGCTGAGAAGGACTCGCCAATTTGTAGAGTAGTGATTGTGATCCGAGGTAATCCACCCTTCCTGCTATCTTTATACACGTTTGTCATCTCCCATTATATGTAGCCCCCCACCCCCCCACCCCCAAAACAAAAGACATTAAAAGTCAGAGTTTCACTTCTGTGGGTCACATCTCACAAACCTGTGTTACCACTTCAAGAGACATTTTCAGGTGGAGAACCCCAACCCCCCCCCCTTTTGGAATTTGCTTTGTCTCTGTCAAGGTTGTAGGTTTAGTTTCAGCACTGGCAGGGATGAAATGAGTCCGGAACCCCCCTCCCTCTAAACACACATGTCACTCCCACGATATTGGTACGGACGTGTCCCTCTTGTCCATAAGCAAATCTATGCCCTTGGTCTGCGTGTTCTTCTAAATCCATCATCTGGAGCTAAGTAGATGGACATTATGCTGTCAGGTTCATAATGTAATTAACCGTAAACAAACCACTAATCGACGGTCAGAAAAGCAACTCCAGTACTGAACAGAATTTTAACTTGCTTGTCAATTCACAGCCCCACCTTTAAGGACAGTTAAGTAATTGTTAAGGTTGACTGATTTATAATCGCATGTGCAAACTGAGGTGGGAGAGCCTGGACGTGTTCCAGCTTGAGCTAGACGAGGTCACAGTGCCACACCCACGGTGGGACAGGCCCAAGTGGGGCTGAGAGCTGGGGAGGGGATTTGAGCGAGCAGTCTGGCTCCGCCCCCGCATTGCCAAGCTCAAGTGTCAGAACTCACGTGCCCAGTTCCCGAGGGGGGAGAGGCAGAAGAGGACAGCCACACAGGGGGCTGCGAGAGGGAAGGAGATCAAAGTGAAGAAGGGAGAAGAAGGAGAGAGAGGAAAGCTGGAAGGTGTGAGTGAAAAGACGAAGAGAGCAATACGAGGAGAAACATGGACTGGAACATGGGCAAGGATAAGAGCCCTGGTGTGGATTTGCAATGTGACGTGGAGCTGGTCACAAGGTCTGATCCTGACGCAGAAATGGACCCAGAACCGGAGTGGGTTCCAGGAGGCCGGCGCCTGTTCTCTGGTCTGCTAGGACTGAATGTGATTATGCTCGGCGCCGCCCTTGTGGCGGCTGATGCCTTCTATGCCAATGGGCAGCTACAACAGGGACCCCAGGTGTTCATCCTGCTTCTGCTGCTGCTCAGTGTGGTCTGGATGCTCTGGTACCTGCTGTGGTCACGCAAGCGACCCGGCCGCACTCCCCATACCGACCACCACGCAGGAGGTATCACCATCACAGGTAAGCCGGGGCGTTTTAAACCTCAGTTTCCTCTAATCAGCCTCACAGCGGAGTCTCAGCCAAATACCCTGCAGCCTCCTACAGAGCTGAAGTCCAACAGCAAATCTCCACCTTCCTCACACGCCTGTAAAACAAAGTCACTGGTAAATGACTCAGAGAAAGCTGAAGTGTTTGTGCAGTCATTGTTTTACACACGTGCAAGCTGATTAAAAGGCTTCCGTTTAGGACAGAATAGAGTAGAATATTTTTATCGTCATCGTTCAGTGCGCAATGAAAATCGATGTGGCACTCCAGTAACGACGTAGAAGAAAAAAAACAAAAAATGATAAATAAAAATATAAAGGATATACAAAAAAAAAAACGTAAACGTATATCCCCGGCTGACCCCGCCCCCCAGTGGTCCTGGTGATCTTCTCGGCCTTCAGCCTGTTCCTGCACATCTTCAGGATGGGTTATTTCATCATGATGTGGGACTGCAAGCCGCTGGCCGAGGTCCTGGTTCCCTTTGCTGAGGCGCCCTTCCTGGCCCTGCAGGTAGGATGGCGTCAGCCCAACCTGCTTGGCACTAAGTAGACATGTCAGCCCCGAACCAACGTCAGGATCCGTCTGGCCACCTGCTGGGGCCTGCCTGCTGTCGTCAGCAGGAACTTAACCTCTCTGGGATGTGCAACACGTGCATAAGGTCAACATGCAGGAAAAACTTCTGCCAAAGGAAATTTTAAAATGCATAACATTTTCACATTGATCTATGACTAAATTACAATTTTATTTAACAATCATGTACAGTGGTACCTCAGAACTCGATCTTAATCCGTTCAGAACTCGGGTTCGAATACTAAAAAGTTCGGCTTCTGATCGAATTTTACCCATAAGAATTAATGGAAAACCAATTAATTGGTTCCTGGCCCAAAAAAATTGCACCTAAATATGATTTTTTTTAGCATTTAAGCACAAAATGAACAGGATAAAACAAGAAGAGCATATATTGTACTAAACACATCTAAGGCCATTTATCAAAACAGCAATTTGTAGGAAAATAAATGTATCCAAACAATATGTAAAGTGGTCATGCCCCGGTCGTCCGCTCCTTCCGTGTGCCACGCCCCCTCGTTAACCTCGTGTGGAATCCTCCTGTGATCAGCCGTTTCTGCTTGTTGTCATTAGTCCTCTGTATTCCGTCCGCGTTTCAGTTTGTTTCCCCAGTCTGGTCATTGTTTTGTCCGTCTGCGTTTTGCCTGTCTTACCTGTAATTAAACCCCGTAATCCCCGACGTCTGCGTCTTTGTCTCCGTCCCCACTCCGCAGGACAATATTATTATAATTAAATGTATTAATGGTTTATTATTAATAATATTAATAATAAATATTTATTTAAAAATGCATTTTATTATATTATAATAATTGCTGTTACTGTCTATCATTGTTTAAATGTATTTTTACTGTCTAAATATATGTATTCAGCTAGTGTAAACATGCAGGATGCTATCACAGCGAATGCGAGGCTGAGACTGAAGCGTTACCCTTTGTTTCCGCTGAAAGAAGTGCCGCGTGACTCATTTCCTCGTGCGTACAGTTATCTTAGGTCGGTGTTCACGGTTCGACTTCTGAGATTCAGATGGAGTTCTAGGTCATTTTTTCCCCGATTTTTAAGCAATTCAAGTTCTAATGAGTTCGAGTACTGAGGTACCACTGTATTTCATTGTAATATTACATTAGAAATGACAAAATAGTCAAAATAACTAAATGCTTTATACAGTATGTGAAAATATATGCAGATAACATGTGCAGAAGTTAATAGCTGCCACCATTTCTGTATGGCGATGTGCATTTTTAAATGTTCATTAAGTGTATCAGTGCTGATGATGTGGTTTGGTCGATCACATGACATGAATGCTGTGGTCATATGACTTTGTAGAAATTGTGTGCAAGCTGTTTAGCATTAGCTTTGTCACTGTCCTGATGATGTTTCCCTCTGTGCAGACATATTTCCTGTGGGCTCACTCAAAGGACTGCATCCACAAGCATAAGATTCTGACCAGGTCCACAATGTTCCCGTAAACTGCAGTAATTATTTAGCTGCTTATCTCTCCTCGCAGTGTGACACATGTGTGGGTCTCGCAGGTCCGGTCTGATGCTATTGCTCTCTGCTAACATCCTGCTGTGGCTGAATGCAGTGACTGAGGACACTGTGCACATGGAGATCGAGCTGGAGAAGCAGAACCAGGTCATTGCCAATGGCTCCCTGGTTGACAACAGCACTGCAGGCCTGGAGTATGGTATGGGGTCTAATGGCAGAACCACAGCCAGGTCTAACTGCTCAGCAGGTCATTGTTACTGCATGTCCACTACGCAATGCCAGAACATCATCTCAGATGCAGATTTTGGCAAATAACCTGCTCTTTGAAAAATCACTGCTATACACAGACATATATTTTCTTAGTTGTGACTTTGCCTGATAGCAGGTTTTACAAAAACAGGACTATACATTTCATACAGGTTTAACAAAGGTTACCTGCTTACTGAAGCAGTTTCTGTTGACAACAAGCATCGATTATTAACTGTATTTGAAACAACATAGAGTGATACCTAAGTTCTCGAACTTAATCCGTTCAGAACTCCACATCGAATCCTAAAAAGTTTGAGTTCTGATTGAATATTCCCCATAAGAAATAATGAAAAACCAATTAATTGTAAAAATTACACCTAAATATGTTTTTTTAGCATTTAAACACAAAATGAACCGGATAAAACAAGAAGAGCATATACTGTACTAAACACATCTAAGCACATTTATCAAAACAGCAATTTGTAAAGTTAAGAAAATAAATGTATCCAAACAATGTGTCCTGCCCCGATCGTCCGCTCCTTCCATGTGCCACGCCCCCTCGTTAACCACGTGTGGAATTCCCGTGTGATCAGCTGTTTCTGGTTGTTGTCATTAGTCCTCTGTATTTCGTCCGTGTTTCAGTTTGTTTCCCCAGTCCGGTCATTGTATTGTCCATCTGCGTTTTGCCTACCTTACCTGTAATTAAACCCTGTATTCCCCGATACCCTGACGCCTGCGCCTTTGTCTTCGTTCCGTCCCAGCTCCGCGCGACAATATTATTATAATTATATGTATTAATGGTTTATTATTGATATTAAAATAATTAATAAGAAATCTTTATTTTAAAATGTATTTCATTATATGATAATAATTACTGTTACTGTCTATCATTGTCTAAATGTATTTTTACTGTCTATATATTTGTATTCAGCTAGTGTAAACATGCACGATGCTATCACAGCGAATGCGAGGCTGAGACTGAAGCTTTACCCTTTGTATCCGCTGAGAGATGTGCTGCGTGACTAATTTCCCCGCGCGTACAAGTTATCTTAGGTTGGCATTCATGGTTTGACTTCTGAGATTCAGATCGAGTTCTAGGTAGTTCTGACTGGTTCAACTTTTAAGAAATTCCAGTTCTAATGAGTTTGAGAACTGAGGTACCACTGTACTTGGCTTGTGACTTTTACACAAAATTCACTTATTCAGTTGAATATTAAGCAAACTAGGCACCTTACTCAGATTTAAACTTGCAAATTACTGGTGTCAGGTTTCTTTCTGGAACTTCTTGAATTACAGCACTGTCTGTCTGCTTTCAGATCCCGACGAATCCCCCGAATGTCAGTGCACCGACCACACGCCGTGCCTGGTGTTCCGCAAGGGCTTCGAGATCCTATACCCCTTCAACATCGAGTTCTACCTGATGGCGGGTTGCATGATCTATGTGATGTGGAAGAACGTGGGCCGGCGTGTGGGCAAAGCCCCACACGAGCACCACAAACACCATGATATGCTACGCATTATCCGGAAGGAAGGCATCCTGCTGGGCCCACTGGCCGGCCTCCTGGTCCTCGCGATGGGAGCCGTCTCCTTCATCCTGTACCAGGTGTGGGTGAGTGACGCTCGCCGCGAAGACGCCTTCCTCGTCTTCTACGGCTACCACCTGGCCTTGATTCCCGCCATGTCGCTGTTCTGCCTGGCTGGCATGATCACGTACCACATGGAGAGTAGGCTGCACGAAACCAGCCACAACCCCACCAGAAGCCTGGACGTTCGCCTGCTTGTGGCGGCGGCCGTGGGCCAGCTGGCGCTCTCCTACTTCTCCCTGGTGGCCGCCATGGCCATTGGGTCCAGAGACCATCTGGGGAGCCTAGACCTTTCGTACAACCTCTTCAGCCTGCTGGAGCTGCTCCTGCAGAACATCTTCATCATTGAGGGGCTCCACCGTCACCCGAGTCTGAGCCGCACCAGGACGAAGGGAAGGCTGGCCGGCGTCATTTTCAAGGCCAGTACCTTTGATTATACTCATGGATTACAGGGGATTTACACTTGAGGTGGATTAGAGTAATGCAGTGTTGTGTGAGTGTACTACCATTCAAAGGTCATGTGACACCCTAGGCAAGCTTCACTGCCAGCGCCCCCTGTCTGAAACAAAGTGAAATTTTCTTTCTAAGTCAGCACCCCATCAGAAGATGGTGCTATAGGTGGCCATCTTTGTCACCTAATGGGTTGACCGGCACTGTGATGTGTGTGTGTCACATACTGATCTGGACACAAATATCTAACTTCTGCTTGGTCATGAAGAACCTCACCTCCGGCCTCTGGATAGTTCCAGACGCCAGAACTATATGGAAATTTACTTTGGTAAGCAGATTAGCAGTATGCCTAAAATATTAATGGGAGCATGTTTAATAAACTTGTCAGACTTTAAACTGCAAAAAGCATCGCCACACCTCTGATGCCTTTTCTTACCTTGTTTATCTGCGATATCTCCTCCTTTAAAAGATGTTCTGGCTGCTGATCTGTCCCATTCGTCACCATCACTTCAGTGCTTATCACATCCATGATTTACTGAAACAGTAGTATGTGGCTCCGCTAACTGAATTTATTAAACATAAAGATACGCCAAATTTATACAGTTCACTATCGTTTGGGCGTCACAGTATGCTTCAGGGCGGCACAGTGGTGCAGTGGTTCGCGCTGTGGCTTCACACCTCTGGGACGTGGGTTTGAGTCCCTGCCATGGCTCCATGTGTGGAGAGTTTGCATTGTTCTCCCCGTGTCATTGTGGGGTTTCCTCTGAGTTCTCCGGTTTCCCCCCACAATCCAAAAACATGCTGAAGTTAATTGGAGTTACCAAATTGCCCTTAGATGTGAAATGTGAAGAGTGTGTGAGTGAATAGTCTGTGAGTGGGTTGGCACCCCATCCTAGGTTGTTCCCTGCCGGGAACTGCGGACCCCCGCGATCTTCAATAGGACAAGCGGTTACAGAAGATGGATTGTACGGCTCATTAAAATTTTAGGTGCATTGCTAATCTGCTTACCAAATTATAGGCGTAAGTAAACACCCATATTGCACTGAAATGCCGGCGTCCAGACAAATGTTTACGTCCGTCTTTTGAAGCCCTGGTGATTATTGCGCATGCCAGTATATTGCAGTGTGAAATATAATATAAAATATCTTTCGTTATACAAGTAAGCATGTTATCCAGGAACTGGTTTTAAATATGCAGATTCTCAGGCTCATACTCATAAAGCATCTGAGAGTAAGATATGGGGGTTGGGTGCTCTGAGATTCCTACTGCCCGATTATACACACGTACACCATAGTGCTGCAAGGTGGAAGTTTGGTGTGTATGATGTGGTCGGATCATTGCCACACTGGAAACGAAAATCTGAAGCTGCTAATTAAAATGGAAAAAGTACTGAGCATCAAACAAGGAAAGGCAGGTGTGATAAAGATGGAGGTGGAAAGCTGGAAAGTCCATTTGGCCGATACAGAAACGCAAAGCTGGGGAGCGACAGGAGGAGGGCAGAAATGTTTGAGCTTTTGTGCTAGTAAATTATTTTACGAACACTGCGGACTGCGAGGAAAATAAATTGAATATAAGTGAGTTCTTGATATAATCAAGCCAACATTTTCACTTAAAACACACGTTTGAATACGGCCCTGGAATGGCTGAGGGACTGTATGTCCAGCTGTCAGTGCCTAGTAATTATAATAAAAACACTCCAGAATAAAATACAAATTAAAATTTCTCCACATGTAATAATACTTCCCATTCCAGAGTTAGGAGATTTTTCAGTTTCATCACAACATTATGTTAAAATCTATCATGATTATGATTAATTTAGCTGTGGTTTTCTATAGCACCTTTGCAGAGTGATATTTGGTGAGGAAAAGCTAATTTCTCATCTTATTTTTTAGCAAAAGCAAGTTGAGAAATAACTCTTGAGAGCAGACATGAAAACTTTCACTTTCTGCATCTTTTTTTAAAATATCTCAGATATTTTCAAACCTTGTCGCGTTTGCTTTGACTGAATTGTTACTCGGCGGATTGAAAGCATCCACTTATAGCCCCAGTAATGATCTGATCCAAAAACAGAAAAAGGCGGCGACTGAGACCCCAGTGGCGAATGAACCTGAAGGAGACAATGTGTCTAGAAATGAGCCTACAGCACCACCTGCAGGTCTGAAGGTGAACAACACCAACAAGTGCACCAAGAAAGTGATTCAAGAGATTTGTGCATTCCTCATCTTGGCCAATGTCATGGTGAGTAACTCCGTGGGACAAGGGATGATGGAATAAGTAGAAGATAGAAATGCAAATATAAATACCAAATTGTCTATATACATTCCTGAACAATTTCCATGGGAATGTTCGTCCTCCGATGAGCTACAGTCAGGTTGGGCCAATTGAAATTGTAGGGTATTTAGACAGAACACAAGCTCAAACCACTTCCTAATCTGAACAAACATGGCTATGTGCTTATTGAAACGTTTGCTTTCAGGACACTAGGTGGCGCCATTGTCACATTCATTCTGTGTTTCCACCGCTGATGCACAGATGTGCTATCAGTTGGTGTTGAGTTTCGCCTAGTGCATGTATAAGACAGACTTGCATTGAAATCTGGATGCCCAACATGACGAGGTGACCCTTTCTCCTTTTCCATCCCTCTCCCTGCTTCATATCTCCACCTCTTGCTGCAGTTGTGGGTGATCCCAGCCTTCGGCGCTCATCCCCAATTTGAGAACGGACTGGGGAAGCAGTTCTATGGGTTCCAGGCCTGGTTTGTATTGGTCAACCTGGGCCAGCCACTGGTGGTCTTCTACAGAATGCACTCTGTAAGTGCGCTGATGGAACTGCTGATTTCAGCCTGAACAGCAGGAGGCGATAGAGGCCATACTACTGCAGTGGAGGATTTGAATCTTTTGGATCTGTAGGATGAAGCCTTGCTATCCAGCCTAAGATTCACAGGGAAGAAGAAATAAGACTTTTTTCTTAAGGGAATCAAATAAGTCGAAACAAAACATTTGCAGTTATACAAATGTTGCATTTGATACCCACTGTTAATTAGGGAAAAAATCACTAAGTTGAACATATACACATTTAGTTCAGGACTTAATGTATTAGGTAATCTAATTGTTAATAAAAGTGTTATTGTATTTGGCATTGCATTAATACTGGCAATTTTATAGGAGATAAACGAGAATGTGTCTAACACTAACGTTAATTTTAAAGTCACTCTTAAATTTGATCTCATCTAAACTAGTAATGTCAAGGTTGTCCTGAGTTTCTTTCGAGCCATTCTGACTGAAATCACTGCTGTTAGAGTTTTTTTCATCGGGGAAATTATTGCTGTATAGTTGGCTAGCGTGATATTACAAGCAGCTAAGTTAATGCACTTATAGCCAATACTTACGTTCGCTTTTTAAAAAACAAACCTTAACGTTAATTATGCGCCTTTGAAATTTAAAACGATTTAACACAGCTTTAAAAAAAGTGAATGTAAATTTTAGTTCCAAGAGCATTAACCCAGCTGACTGTAAAATAATAGCTACATTTATGGTGGGATGAATTGGCACATTCTCAACACTGGTAATATTAAATATGTAGAAATATAAGTTTTGTGGCTTTTATACTGACTTAGAAGTACGGTTATCGAGAGACTATATATACAGACTATTGTAGACACGCCGCGGTAAGCGCGGACCGAGGAAGTTGGAGACGGAGTCGAAGGATCGGGGAAATAGGGTTTGACTGAGGAAACGGAGAGGCATCCAGAGCAAGACAGGCAACGACCACACAAGATTTGACTTCAATGACAGGACTGGGAAATATACTGGAACGCGGGCTTAAATACAAAGGCTTAATGGAAAACGACTCAAAACAGCTGATAACACGGGGATTCCACACGAGGTTAACGAGGGGGCGTGACACATGGGAGGATCGGACGAGCGGGGCATGACATATATCATGGCCAGTATTCCAGTTTCATCTTTACTTTGTATGACAATTGCTTGTCCACATTTAGCACTTTCAATTCACTGAAGATCCATTTATCGAGATTATGTGATGAGAAAAGAAGGGTAGTCTTGAATCAGTATTGAATTTCATTGCGTTGTGTGTGATTTTAAGCAGCCGTTTGTTGAGATAAATGTGTTTATTCATCTCAGGGGGGCATTTAAAGATAGCACAAGATGTCCATGTACTACCTACAGATTTAAAACAAATGTTTATCCCACATATAATGCTGAAATGCAGGGAATATCAGAATACATCCGACAATGATGCATGATGAGTGGCTCTGCAGGGTGTGTCAAACACTGACGTCGAACACGGACCAGCAGAACCCTTGGATGAAAATGAATTCATATCTGAAGTAGCCAGTAGACTGACAGTTTAGGGGGACAGTTGCAGATTAAGCTGCCTGGCTTCATCTTGAAAACACTGTTCCCCACGTATCACAAAGAGCAACACAGGAAATAATTGAGCATATTGATCAGCTGTTTCCTCTTGCAGAACCTGGTGTCAGAGAATCTGTCATCAAGATACTGAAAAACACATAACTGCTCTTCTATTGAGTGTGGCAAAGCAGCAAATAGCCCGACTACGCCACCCCAGAGGACGGTTAGAATAACCCCCCCCCCCCCCCCCCCCGGGGGGATAAGTACAACCTGACTTCTTCCTGTTGATCACCCACCCACACAAGTCCAATACACTATACAGCAGACGTGGATTCTCTTGGACAAATTTCAGAGGACACCAAATGGAAAATTAACAACACAAAAATTAACAAAATACATATAAATTTATTACAATTTTGTAAACAACCAAATTAATCTTAAATATATTAAAGTTACACAGACCACCGAAACAAAAATAACAAAGAAAAATCAAAGTCACACTACCCGTGCATACACTCGGCGCGAGGTCGGTGCAATAATCCACTACAAACCCCCTTTGAATTCTGGCTCTGTATGTCCTACGCAAATGAAACTTGCGCCCCCCCCCCCCTTATCTTTGTTTCTGGTGACTACATCACAGAATACTCTGGACAGTACACTCTGTGTAGCAAAGTTTGCGTAGCAGCAACACAGCCAGAATTTGTCTCAGATGATCATATCATAATTTTTTGATAATACACACAGTGGTCCTTAAGTTATCTGAGCAAGCTTCACAGATTCAGTTTCAGTGCAGCTAGATTTGAAAAGGGTGCATAAGGACGCACCCCCCCCCCCCCTGCATTTTCCTGTCAGTTGATCTCCTCCTAATATGCTTATCATAAATCTACTCAATAGACCAACATGAATAAACTATGCGAACTCTGTAAGGTACTAACAACACAGTTTCTTAAATATGAGACAAGTAAAATGCACCCCCTCCCCTCCGTGCTGCATGTGATATGGCATTTTAAAAATTCAGTAATTATTATGCATTTCGTTAAATGTGTTGGTTGCTATAACAGCGCATTTCGTGATAGAATCAAAGGAGAGAATTGAAATGAATTTCCTGCCAGATTAGCCGTCATAAAGACAAACATCTTTTTTGTTTATATATCTTTGTTATATATCTTTAGATTTAACTGTATTTGACTCTCCCTGCCGGCCCCTGGAGGATGGGCTCCCCCTTTGAGTCTGGTCCCTCCCAAGGTTTCTTCCTTCTGGGGAGTTTTTCCTTGCCACTGTCGCCTATGGCTTACTCACTGGGGGCTTTGGGCAGGGATGCTGTAAAGCGCTTTGGGACAATGTAATGTTGTGATAATGAGCTATACAAAAATACATTTGTTGTTGTTGTTGTTGTTGTTTAGGTATTTCAGATCACTGTACTAGAACATTCTCTTCATTGTGGAGAAAAATACATTACTAAATATGTATAAGGAATGATGTTGTGTAATTTTCTTTGGTAATTAAAGCCAAGGACTTCCTTGTTCATAAACTAGTAAACTAATGACGAGACAAATAAATAGCCTAATAATAGTTTACGTTCAGCGCTCATCGTCTACATGTCACAGTTTATCAGTTTTATATGGGTTAAATGCAGTCTTCGTGAAGAGAAACAGTGATAAAGGTCTTCTAAATGTGCAAACGCAGTGTAATATTTCTGTTGCACATTTAGATTGACGGAACTCATTGACGGAACTTTACTTCAAATCGAAGTAAAGACCATTTCACAGCAGGGATGCAAAATTTGGCACAACACCTGTTCGCGAACCGTGTTTCAGACTGCGGACACACAAACATCCCCCAAAAGGGTCCATTGAAAGCGCCCCAAAGAACCACCCGAAACACGAAGAAGTGTATACATTATGCCCAAGATCGGTTGTGGAATGTATAAAAAAACTTGTTATCGATGTATGTCTTTACTATATATCTTAAGAGGTCGAATATCTGAAAAAATAGAGAGAGAACGTTCTGTTACCTGGTACCTTTCAGTGATTGATAAACATGTCTGTGATGGTATTTAACAGTCACATATCTATACATAAATGACAGTACTTCATTAATAACATAAATTATTAAGTAACTACTATTTAAGTGTTTTTTAAGAGGCATTTTTGTGTGGACAGCAAAGTAAGAATTTCATTGCACAGAGAAATTCACTTTTATACTCTACATATGACAATAAACGCTTAATTGAATCCTGAAGATTATCCATTCATGAAATGTACATAAAAAAGTTTAGGCATATGAAAATAATTTACAGAATAATAACAAAAATCACATTTTCGAAATTACTGTATTGTTTATGACTGTTACTCAGTCTTTTAATGTTAATTGTTTAGTTTTTTAGAGAGGATGTTTTGTGGTTCTTTCCCGTGTTTTGGCGTCTTTCGAGCGACCAGCCCGCCAACGAGCGTATGTTCAGTTGTGTATTGGTCCGCCTTCCGTAAACGTATTATTTTGATGAAAGGAAGGATCCAGAGAGAATGCGAGCTATTCTGCGTATGATATGGGTGTGCTCAGTCACTTGTGTCTTTAATGGAAGGATCCAGAGAGAATATTTGCTATTCTGCGTGAGTTATATGGGTGTGCTCAGTCGCTTGTGTCTTTAAAGGAAGGATCTAGAGAATATTTTTGCTATTCTGCGTGAGTTGTATGGGTGTGATTCCCGTAAAGACGCATGTGACTGAACACACCCATGCAGAATATCAAAAAATTCTCTCTTGATCCTTCCTTTCATCAATGGACTGATGTTTGATCTCCTCCCTTGCTTCTCCTCCTAAATGGTCAAACAGAAAGAATGCCTGGTGGGCCGGGGAAAGGTAACAAGCCCTCCTATAGGTTTGCACTTTGTCCTCCCACTCATATCTAAACTAGTCATATTGTACTTACCCCCCCCCCCCCCCTCGGGGATAAGTACAATCTGACTACTTCCAGTTGGTCACCCACACAAAAATAGTTGTAATTGGATCTCTTTTTATTTGGCGACTTCTGCTCACGGAGGGTGGAGGGGGGGGGGGGGGTTATTCTAACCATCTGGGGTGGCGTAGTCTGGCGATTTGGGGGGGGGGACGGACGACGACGACATAGTGCCCCCCCCACCACCCCTTGCTGCTTTGCCACATGAGATGGTCCAGGCAGTTTCAGAGAGTAATGTTGCACCTTGATCTTTACTCACTGAGATGTCTCTGCATTTTCTGTATCTTTTCACAATATTGTGAACCATAGATGTTGCAAGACCTAAATTCTCTGTAATATAGCATCGAGGAATGTTTCTTTTGAACTAACAATTCTCTCATGAATTTTGGCACAAAGGGATGAGCCACGACCCATCCTTGCTTGCAAACACTGAGCCTTTAATGGAGATTACTTTTATACCCGATCATGATACCTCACCTGCTACCAGTTAGCCTACTTAATGTGGAGTCTTCCAAACTGGTGTTACTGGAATATTCTGAACACTTTTCAGTCCTATTTTATCTGTCCCAACTTTTGTAGAGTATGTTGCAGCCATCAAATTCTAACATTGCATATTTTTAGAAAATATAATTAAGTTGGTCAGTGAAACTGTTGAAAATCTTTTCTTCGTACTTTTGCCAGTTAAAGAAAGGTTCATGTGAATTTTTGTTTTTATTGCATTTAAGAAGCTATTCTGCAAATAGGGTTTGTAATACAGATAAAGTGTTTGAGAAATTTTTAATCTAGTTTAACATTGTATGTGTTTTGAAAATATCTGTGAAATATTGGTGGGGGCTATGACCTGCATTCCACTACACTTTAACACTACCAGAAGTCACCAGTCTAATTATACAACAGCCTATTTACATGAACAAAAATAAGCATTTCATTCTCTTTAAAACTTCAGTTGTAATCTGAATACTTGTCCTCATATAGTATATGTAACTGGTTTATATGCGTTGTGTTAATTTTCTATTACACATTCTGATGCCATCATGATTTTGTGTAATAATACACATTAAACAAAAACAATCCTGTTACATATATATAGTAGCAAATAAAAAAGTAAAACATATTCGGTAAATCGGCATATATTTGTGCAAGGTGTGTGGTAGAAGGCACAGCTGCCCGAATAACGTGTGGTGATGCTGTGCCAACAGTAGCTGCTGCAACTCGGTAAAGGCCAATGAAGTTAGGAAAGGCTGAGAAAAATGAATAACAGAAGACGTGAGATGAGGCGTCGACAGGAGAGGAGACTCTCTTTCCAAAAAACGGGGACACCTCTGTTATTTGGAACTGGTTCAGCTTCAAATCCGACTTGAAGCAAACATATCACTGTCCAGACATGCCAGATATATTTTAGATATACTGCCCACCCCCACTGAGGAATCTTTCCCCTCGTACCTCACAAGGCTTACAGGCAGGTCATCTGTGTCTTTGTTTTCGGTGAAGCTCTACATCTGCTGTGTTCCTTCTCTTCTGCTCTTGGCACCTCAGTTGCTGAAGCTGAACTAGAAACGGAAGAATGGAAGTCTAGGTGAGAAGATGGAGAAAGTTTTGATGGCATATGAGGAACAGGTGGTGTGTGTGTGTGCTCTAATCTCTGCTATACATGTCTTGTCTGTGGTACAGGATTAGAATGACAACAATGCAGCCAGAGGTCTTCAACACCTGCAAGGAATTTCTGCATTGGTCATTTTCCGATTTCGGGCCGGTTTCCCAGACAGAGATTAAAGATAGTCCTAGATTTAAACAGCCTTTTAATGCAGACTAACAGAAATCTGCTTTCTCAGTCAAGGTATAAAACAATACTAGACTAAGCCTATTCCTGAATAAACTAAGCTTGTTTCCTGAAGGAAGATTAGACCTAGTCCAGGAACAAATTGATGTTTAAATTAAACCTCCCAGCAGGCAGGTTTAACTTCGGATTGATGTTGTTTGCTGAAGAAGACACATGGATTACTTAGAGTATGTCAATGATGATCAACGCATACCACCTGCCAGACAAATTCTTGTTGACAGAAGTAACCCACTGCAATTTTTTGATGAAATCAGTTTTCGAAGTAAATGCCAGGCAGACCATTTCTCTTTTGGAACCCCGTCTTTCATCTGTGACCCAAAGAGGACGGCATGATCCAGTAAGTCTGCAGGTGCTCATTACTTTACGTTTTTTGGCGTGAGGCACCTTTCACAGAGAAACTGGGGATTTATGTGGAGTCAGTGAACCAACAGTGTGTAAAGTTGTTCACAGAGTATGCAAGGCCAGTCGCGTATTGAGGAGACGGTACATAAAATTACCAGATGCTGCAACGCAAGTTAATTACAAGGTACAATTTTATGAATATAGGAACTTTCCGGGAGTCACAGGCTGCATCGACGGAACCCAAATTCCAATAGAACGTCCCTCTACTCCAGATGCTGAGGAATGCAGGAATCGCAAGAACTGGTTTTCCATTAATGTCCAAGGTGTATGCACTCCCCAGTTACAGTTTTCGAACATTGTTGGAAAGGTGCTGCATATGATTCCCGGATTTTACGTAACCCATCACTGTTTGCTCGGTTTGAAAGAGAAGATCATAATGGAATATTGCTTGGTGACAGTGGGTATGCTCAAGGGAATTTTTTGTTACATCCAATTACACCTGAGCAAAGGTGAGCCACACCAGTTCTCAGGTAAATACCAGGAGCAGGTGTGGCTCATCAGAAGCCAAGTAGGACAGAAAACCTACTGGATAGTAGCTCTCCAGGACCTGAGTTGGAGACCCCTGGTCTAGGTGTTAGTAATCTCTAATTAGTCTGTGTTTCAGAAAGCGGTTTATTAGGAACTGATTAACAATTCTAGATTAAGGCCAACTCTCAGCATAATTTAAACCCTCCGAGAAACCACCCCATAATGTAATAAGTTAATCCCTAACAAATGCCCAAGATCGCAGTTAGTTCTTTTTTGTTGCCTTTATTAGCTTAATGATTTGTTCAATTATTCTCACACATGTATAATATCTATTTCCTTTTCAGGACGAGATGGAGGCAAACCGTGAGAGGACAGTGGTTCTCGTGGCTGTGGTCAGTTCAGGCGACGTTCCTCAGGGGAATTCCCTATGACACACGCCATGTGTCAGTCACCCTTGAGGATCAGGTTGGAATGTCCCGCAGATTTTGGAGCGACGTAGGTTTAGTTTCAGCACTGGCAGGGATGAAATGAGTCTGGAACCCCCCTCCCTCTAAACGCACATGTCACTCCCATGATATTGGTACGGACGTGTCCCTCTTGTCCATAAGCAAATCTATGCCCTTGGTCTGCGTGTTCTTCTAAATCCATCATCTGGAGCTAAGTAGATGGACATTATGCTGTCAGGACCACAATGTAATTAACCGTAAACAAACCACTAATCGACGGTCAGAAAAGCAACTCCAGTACTGAACAGAGTTTTAACATGCTTGTCAATTCACAGCCCCACCTTTAAGGACAGGTAAGTAATTGTTAAGGTTGACTGATTTATAATCACATGCAACTGATGTGGGAGAGCCTGTACGTGTTCCAGCTTGAGCTAGACGAGGTCACAGTGCCACACCCACGGTGGGACAGGCCCAAGTGGGGCTGAGAGCTGGGGAGGGGATTTGAGCGAGCAGTCTGGCTCCGCCCCCGCATTGCCAAGCTCAAGTGTCAGAACTCGCGTGCCCAGTTCCCGAGGGGGGAGAAGCAGAAGAGGACAGCCACACAGGGGGCTGCGAGAGGGAAGGAGATCAAAGTGAAGAAGGGAGAAGAAGGAGAGAGAGGAAAGCTGGATGGTGTGAGTGAAAAGACGAAGAGAGCAATACGAGGAGAGAAATAGACTGGAAGATGGACGAGGTTATGAGCCCTGGTGTAGATGTGCAATGTGATGTGGAGATGGTCACAGGGTCTGATCCTGACCCAGAAATGGACCCAGAGCCGGAGTGGGTTCCAGGAGGCCGGCGCCTGTTCTCTGGTCTGCTAGGACTGAATGTGATTATGCTCGGCGCCGCCCTTATGGCGGCTGATGCCTACTATGCCAATGGGCAGCTACAACAGGGACGCCAGGTGTTCATCCTGCTTCTGCTGCTGCTCAGTGTGGTCTGGATGCTCTGGTACCTGCTGTGGTCACGCAAGCGACCCGGCCGCACTCCCCATACCGACCACCACGCAGGGGGTATCACCATCACAGGTAAGCCGGGGCGTTTTAAACCTCAGTGACGCCCTTTCCTCTAATCAGCCTCACAGCGGAGTCTCAGCCAAATACCCTGCAGCCTCCTACAGAGCTGAAGTCCAACAGCAAATCTCCACCTTCCTCACACGCCTGTAAAACAAAGTCACTGGTAAATGACTCAGAGAAAGCTGAAGTGTTTGTGCAGTCATTGTGTTACACACGTGCAAGCTGATTAAAAGGCTTCTGTTTAGGACAGAATAGAGTAGAATATTTTTATCGTCATCGTTCAGTGCGCAATGAAAATCGATGTGGCACTCCAGTAACGACGTAGAAGAAAAAAAAAAATATATATGATAAATAAAGATATAAAGGATATATATATATATATATATATATGTGTATGTATGTATGTATGTATGTATGTGTGTGTGTATATATATATATATATATATATATAAAAAAACGTAAACGTATATCCCCGGCTGACCCCGCCCCCCAGTGGTCCTGGCGATCTTCTCGGCCTTCAGCCTCTTCCTGCACATCTTCAGGATGGGTTATTTCATCATGATGTGGGACTGCAAGCCGCTGGCCGAGGTCCTGGTTCCCTTTGCTGAGGCGCCCTTCCTGGCACTGCAGGTAGGATGGCGTCAGCCCAACCTGCTTGGCACTAAGTAGACATGTCAGCCCCGAACCATCGTCAGGATCCGTCTGGCCACCTGCTGGGGCCTGCCTGCTGTCGTCAGCAGGAACTTAACCTCTCTGGGATGTGCAACACGTGCATAAGGTCAGGATGCAGGAAAAACTTCTGCATTTTTGCATTGATCTAAAAATAAATAATTATTTTAACAATCATATTTCATTGTAATATTACATTTTCTGTATCCCCATTAGACATGACAAAATAGTCAAAATAACTAAATGCTTTATACAGTATGTGAAAATATATGCAGATAATGTGCAGAAGTTAATAGCTGCCACCATTTCTGTATGGCGATGTGCATTTTTTAATGTTCATTAAGTGTATCAGTGCTGATGATGTGGTTTGGTCGATCACATGACATGAATGCTGTGGTCATATGACTTTGTAGAAATTGTGTGCAAGCTGTTTAGCATTAGCTTTGTCACTGTCCTGATGATGTTTCCCTCTGTGCAGACATATTTCCTGTGGGCTCACTCAAAGGACTGCATCCACAAGCATAAGATTCTGACCAGGTCCACAATGTTCCCGTAAACTACAGTAATTATTTAGCTGCTTATCTCTCCTCGCAGTGTGACACATGTGTGGGTCTCGCAGGTCCGGTCTGATGCTATTGCTCTCTGCTAACATCCTGCTGTGGCTGAATGCAGTGACTGAGGACACTGTGCACATGGAGATCGAGCTGGAGAAGCAGAACCAGGTCATTGCCAATGGCTCCCTGGTTGACAACAGCACTGCAGGTCTGGAGTATGGTATGGGGTCTAATGGCAGAACCACAGCCAGGTCTAACTGCTCAGCAGGTCATTGTTACTGCATGTCCACTACGCAATGCCAGGACATCATCTCAGATGCAGATTTTGGCAAAACACCTGCTCTTTGAAAAATCACTGCTATACACAGACCTATATTTTCTTAGTTGTGACTTTGCCTGATAGCAGGGTTTACAAAAACAGGATTATACATTTCATACAGGTTTAACAAAGGTTACCTGCTTAGTGAAACAGTTTCTGTTGACAGCAAGCATCCATTATTAACTGTATTTGAAACAACATACTTGGCTCGTGACTTTTACATTAAATTCACTTATTCAGTTCAATATTTAGCAAGCTAGGCACCTTGCTCAGATTTAAACTTGCAAACTACTAGTGTCAGGTTTCTTTCTGGAACTTCCTGAATTACAGCACGGTCTGTGTCTGCTTTCAGATCCCGACGAATCCCCCGAATGTCAGTGCACCGACCACACGCCGTGCCTGGTGTTCCGCAAGGGCTTCGAGATCCTATACCCCTTCAACATCGAGTTCTACCTGATGGCAGGTTGCATGATCTATGTGATGTGGAAGAACGTGGGCCGGCGTGTGGGCAAAGCCCCACACGAGCACCACAAACACCATGATATGCTACGCATTATCCGGAAGGAAGGCATCCTGCTGGGCCCACTGGCCGGCCTCCTGGTCCTCGCGATGGGAGCCGTCTCCTTCATCCTGTACCAGGTGTGGGTGAGTGACGCTCGCCGCGAAGACGCCTTCCTCGTCTTCTACGGCTACCACCTGGCCTTGATTCCCGCCATGTCGCTGTTCTGCCTGGCTGGCATGATCACGTACCACATGGAGAGTAGGCTGCACGAAACCAGCCACAACCCCACCAGAAGCCTGGACGTTCGCCTGCTTGTGGCGGCGGCCGTGGGCCAGCTGGCGCTCTCCTACTTCTCCCTGGTGGCCGCCATGGCCATTGGGTCCAGAGACCATCTGGGGAGCCTAGACCTTTCGTACAACCTCTTCAGCCTGCTGGAGCTGCTCCTGCAGAACATCTTCATCATTGAGGGGCTCCACCGTCACCCGAGTCTGAGCCGCACCAGGACGAAGGGAAGGCTGGCCGGCGTCATTTTCAAGGCCAGTACCTTTGATTATACTCATGGATTACAGGGGATTTACACTTGAGGTGGATTAGAGTAATGCAGTGTTGTGTGAGTGTAGTACCATTCAAAGGTCATGTGGCACCCTAGGCAAGCTTCACTGCCAGCGCCCCCTGTCTGAAACAAAGTGAAATTTTCTTTCTAAGTCAGCACCCCATCAGAAGATGGCGCTATAGGTGGCCATCTTTGTCACCTAATGGGTTGACCGGCACTGTGATGTGTGTGTGTCACATACTGATCTGGACACAAATATCTAACTTCTGCTTGGTCATGAAGAACCTCACCTCCGGCCTCTGGATAGTTCCAGACGCCAGAACTATATGGAAATTTACTTTGGTAAGCAGATTAGCAGTATGCCTAAAATATTAATGGGAGCATGTTTAATAAACTTGTCAGACTTTAAACTGCAAAAAGCATCGCCACACCTCTGATGCCTTTTCTTACCTTGTTTATCTGCAATATCTCCTCCTTTAAAAGATGTTCTGGCTGCTGATCTGTCCCGTTCTTCACCATCACTTCAGTGCTTATCACTTCCATGATTTACTGAAACAGTAGTATGTGGCTCCGCTAACTGAATTTATTAAACATAAAGATACGCCAAATTTATACAGTTCACTATCGTTTGGGCGTCACAGTATGCTTCAGGGCGGCACAGTGGTGCAGTGGTTCGCGCTGTGGCTTCACACCTCTGGGACGTGGGTTTGAGTCCCTGCCATGGCTCCATGTGTGGAGAGTTTGCATTGTTCTCCCCGTGTCATTGTGGGGTTTCCTCTGAGTTCTCCGGTTTCCCCCCACAATCCAAAAACATGCTGAAGTTAATTGGAGTTACCAAATTGCCCTTAGATGTGAAATGTGAAGAGTGTGTGAGTGAATAGTCTGTGAGTGGGTTGGCACCCCATCCTAGGTTGTTCCCTGCCGGGAACTGCGGACCCCCGCGATCTTCAATAGGACAAGCGGTTACAGAAGATGGATTGTACGGCTCATTAAAATTTTAGGTGCATTGCTAATCTGCTTACCAAATTATAGGCGTAAGTAAACACCCATATTGCACTGAAATGCCGGCGTCCAGACAAATGTTTACGTCCGTCTTTTGAAGCCCTGGTGATTATTGCGCATGCCAGTATATTGCAGTGTGAAATATAATATAAAATATCTTTCGTTATACAAGTAAGCATGTTATCCAGGAACTGGTTTTAAATATGCAGATTCTCAGGCTCATACTCATAAAGCATCTGAGAGTAAGATATGGGGGTTGGGTGCTCTGAGATTCCTACTGCCCGATTATACACACGTACACCATAGTGCTGCAAGGTGGAAGTTTGGTGAGTATGATGTGGTCGGATCATTGCCACACTGGAAACGAAAATCTGAAGCTGCTAATTAAAATGGAAAAAGTACTGAGCATCAAACAAGGAAAGGCAGGTGTGATAAAGATGGAGGTGGAAAGTTGGAAAGTCCATTTGGCCGATACAGAAACGCAAAGCTGGGGAGCGACAGGAGGAGGGCAGAAATGTTTGAGCTTTTGTGCTAGTAAATTATTTTACGAACACTGCGGACTGCGAGGAAAATAAATTGAATATAAGTGAGTTCTTGATATAATCAAGCCAACATTTTCACTTAAAACACACGTTTGAATACGGCCCTGGAATGGCTGAGGGACTGTATGTCCAGCTGTCAGTGCCTAGTAATTATAATAAAAACACTCCAGAATAAAATACAAATTAAAATTTCTCCACATGTAATAATACTTCCCATTCCAGAGTTAGGAGATTTTTCAGTTTCATCACAACATTATGTTAAAATCTATCATGATTATGATTAATTTAGTTGTGGTTTTCTATAGCACCTTTGCAGAGTGATATTTGGTGAGGAAAAGCTAATTTCTCATCTTATTTTTTAGCAAAAGCAAGTTGAGAAATAACTCTTGAGAGCAGACATGAAAACTTTCACTTTCTGCATCTTTTTTGGAATAATCTCAGATATTTTCAAACCTTGTCGCGTTTGCTTTGACTGAATTGTTACTCGGCGGATTGAAAGCATCCACTTATAGCCCCAGTAATGATCTGATCCAAAAACAGAAAAAGGCGGCGACTGAGACCCCAGTGGCGAATGAACCTGAAGGAGACAATGTGTCTAGAAATGAGCCTACAGCACCACCTGCAGGTCTGAAGGTGAACAACACCAACAAGTGCACCAAGAAAGTGATTCAAGAGATTTGTGCATTCCTCATCTTGGCCAATGTCATGGTGAGTAACTCCGTGGGACAAGGGATGATGGAATAAGTAGAAGATAGAAATGCAAATATAAATACCAAATTGTCTATATACATTCCTGAACAATTTCCATAGGAATGTCCGTCCTTCGATGAGCTACAGTCAGGTTGGGCCAATTGAAATTGTAGGGTATTTAGACAGAACACAAGCTCAAACCACTTCCTAATCTGAACAAACATGTCTATGTGCTTATTGAAACGTTTGCTTTCAGGACACTAGGTGGCGCCATTGTCACATTCATTCTGTGTTTCCACCGCTGATGCACAGATGTGCTATCAGTTGGTGTTGAGTTTCGCCTAGTGCATGTATAAGACAGACTTGCATTGAAATCTGGATGCCCAACATGACGAGGTGACCCTTTCTCCTTTTCCATCCCTCTCCCTGCTTCATATCTCCACCTCTTGCTGCAGTTGTGGGTGATCCCAGCCTTCGGCGCTCATCCCCAATTTGAGAACGGACTGGGGAAGCAGTTCTATGGGTTCCAGGCCTGGTTTGTATTGGTCAACCTGGGCCAGCCACTGGTGGTCTTCTACAGAATGCACTCTGTAAGTGCGCTGATGGAACTGCTGATTTCAGCCTGAACAGCAGGAGGCGATAGAGGCCATACTACTGCAGTGGAGGATTTGAATCTTTTGGATCTGTAGGATGAAGCCTTGCTATCCAGCCTAAGATTCACAGGGAAGAAGAAATAAGACTTTTTTCTTAAGGGAATCAAATAAGTCGAAACAAAACATTTGCAGTTATACAAATGTTGCATTTGATACCCACTGTTAATTAGGGAAAAAATCACTAAGTTGAACATATACACATTTAGTTCAGGACTTAATGTATTAGGTAATCTAATTGTTAATAAAAGTGTTATTGTATTTGGCATTGCATTAATACTGGCAATTTTATAGGAGATAAACGAGAATGTGTCTAACACTAACGTTAATTTTAAAGTCACTCTTAAATTTGATCTCATCTAAACTAGTAATGTCAAGGTTGTCCTGAGTTTCTTTCGAGCCATTCTGACTGAAATCACTGCTGTTAGAGTTTTTTTCATCGGGGAAATTATTGCTGTATAGTTGGCTAGCGTGATATTACAAGCAGCTAAGTTAATGCACTTATAGCCAATACTTACGTTCGCTTTTTAAAAAACAAACCTTAACGTTAATTATGCGCCTTTGAAATTTAAAACGATTTAACACAGCTTTAAAAAAAGTGAATGTAAATTTTAGTTCCAAGAGCATTAACCCAGCTGACTGTAAAATAATAGCTACATTTATGGTGGGATGAATTGGCACATTCTCAACACTGGTAATATTAAATATGTAGAAATATAAGTTTTGTGGCTTTTATACTGACTTAGAAGTACGGTTATCGAGAGACTATATATACAGACTATTGTAGACACGCCGCGGTAAGCGCGGACCGAGGAAGTTGGAGACGGAGTCGAAGGATCGGGGAAATAGGGTTTGACTGAGGAAACGGAGAGGCATCCAGAGCAAGACAGGCAACGACCACACAAGATTTGACTTCAATGACAGGACTGGGAAATATACTGGAACGCGGGCTTAAATACAAAGGCTTAATGGAAAACGACTCAAAACAGCTGATAACACGGGGATTCCACACGAGGTTAACGAGGGGGCGTGACACATGGGAGGATCGGTCGAGCGGGGCATGACATATATCATGGCCAGTATTCCAGTTTCATCTTTACTTTGTATGACAATTGCTTGTCCACATTTAGCACTTTCAATTCACTGAAGATCCATTTATCGAGATTATGTGATGAGAAAAGAAGGGTATAGTCTTGAATCAGTATTGAATTTCATTGCGTTGTGTGTGATTTTAAGCAGCCGTTTGTTGAGATAAATGTGTTTATTCATCTCAGGGGGGGCATTTAAAGATAGCACAAGATGTCCATGTACTACCTACAGATTTAAAACAAATGTTTATCCCACATATAATGCTCAAATGCAGGGAATATCAGAATACATCCGACAATGATGCATGATGAGTGGCTCTGCAGGGTGTGTCAAACACTAACGTCGAACACGGACCAGCAGAACCCTTGGATGAAAATGAATTCATATCTGAAGTAGCCAGTAGACTGACAGTTTAGGGGGACAGTTGCAGATTAAGCTGCCTGGCTTCATCTTGAAAACACTGTTCCCCACGTATCACAAAGAGCAACACAGGAAATAATTGAGCATATTGATCAGCTGTTTCCTCTTGCAGAACCTGGTGTCAGAGAATCTGTCATCAAGATACTGAAAAACACATAACTGCTCTTCTATTGAGTGTGGCAAAGCAGCAAATAGCCCGACTACGCCACCCCAGAGGACGGTTAGAATAACCCCCCCCCGGGGGATAAGTACAACCTGACTTCTTCCTGTTGATCACCCACCCACACAAGTCCAATACACTATACAGCAGACGTGGATTCTCTTGGACAAATTTTATTACACAAATCAGAGGACACCAAATGGAAAATTAACAACACAAAAATTAACAAAATACATATAAATTTATTACAATTTTGTAAACAACCAAATTAATCTTAAATATATTAAAGTTACACAGACCACCGAAACAAAAATAACAAAGAAAAATCAAAGTCACACTACCCGTGCATACACTCGGCGCGAGGTCGGTGCAATAATCCACTACAAACCCCCTTTGAATTCTGGCTCTGTATGTCCTACGCAAATGAAACTTGCGCCCCCCCCCCTTATCTTTGTTTCTGGTGACTACATCACAGAATACTCTGGACAGTACACTCTGTGTAGCAAAGTTTGCGTAGCAGCAACACAGCCAGAATTTGTCTCAGATGATCATATCATAATTTTTTGATAATACACACAGTGGTCCTTAAGTTATCTGAGCAAGCTTCACAGATTCAGTTTCAGTGCAGCTAGATTTGAAAAGGGTGCATAAGGACGCACCCCCCCCCCCCCCTGCATTTTCCTGTCAGTTGATCTCCTCCTAATATGCTTATCATAAATCTACTCAATAGACCAACATGAATAAACTATGCGAACTCTGTAAGGTACTAACAACACAGTTTCTTAAATATGAGACAAGTAAAATGCACCCCCTCCCCTCCGTGCTGCATGTGATATGGCATTTTAAAAATTCAGTAATTATTATGCATTTCGTTAAATGTGTTGGTTGCTATAACAGCGCATTTCGTGATAGAATCAAAGGAGAGAATTGAAATGAATTTCCTGCCAGATTAGCCGTCATAAAGACAAACATCTTTTTTGTTTATATATCTTTGTTATATATCTTTAGATTTAACTGTATTTGACTCTCCCTGCCGGCCCCTGGAGGATGGGCTCCCCCTTTGAGTCTGGTCCCTCCCAAGGTTTCTTCCTTCTGGGGAGTTTTTCCTTGCCACTGTCGCCTATGGCTTACTCACTGGGGGCTTTGGGCAGGGATGCTGTAAAGCGCTTTGGGACAATGTAATGTTGTGATAATGAGCTATACAAAAATACATTTGTTGTTGTTGTTGTTGTTGTTGTTTAGGTATTTCAGATCACTGTACTAGAACATTCTCTTCATTGTGGAGAAAAATACATTACTAAATATGTATAAGGAATGATGTTGTGTAATTTTCTTTGGTAATTAAAGCCAAGGACTTCCTTGTTCATAAACTAGTAAACTAATGACGAGACAAATAAATAGCCTAATAATAGTTCACGTTCGGCGCTCATCGTTTACATGTCACAGTTTATCAGTTTTATATGGGTTAAATGCAGTCTTCGTGAAGAGAAACAGTGATAAAGGTCTTCTAAATGTGCAAACGCAGTGTAATATTTCTGTTGCACATTTAGATTGACGGAACTCATTGACGGAACTTTACTTCAAATCGAAGTAAAGACCATTTCACAGCAGGGATGCAAAATTTGGCACAACACCTGTTCGCGAACCGTGTTTCAGACTGCGGACACACAAACATCCCCCAAAAGGGTCCATTGAAAGCGCCCCAAAGAACCACCCGAAACACGAAGAAGTGTATACATTATGCCCAAGATCGGTTGTGGAATGTATAAAAAAACTTGTTATCGATGTATGTCTTTACTATATATCTTAAGAGGTCGAATATCTGAAAAAATAGAGAGAGAACGTTCTGTTACCTGGTACCTTTCAGTGATTGATAAACATGTCTGTGATGGTATTTAACAGTCACATATCTATACATAAATGACAGTACTTCATTAATAACATAAATTATTAAGTAACTACTATTTAAGTGTTATTTAAGAGGCATTTTTGTGTGGACAGCAAAGTAAGAATTTCATTGCACAGAGAAATTCACTTTTATACTCTACATATAACAATAAACGCTTAATTGAATCCTGAAGATTATCCATTCATGAAATGTACATAAAAAAGTTTAGGCATATGAAAATAATTTACAGAATAATAACAAAAATCACATTTTCGAAATTACTGTATTGTTTATGACTGTTACTCAGTCTTTTAATGTTAATTGTTTAGTTTTTTAGAGAGGATGTTTTGTGGTTCTTTCCCGTGTTTTGGCGTCTTTCAAGCGACCAGCCCGCCAACGAGCGTATGTTCAGTTGTGTATTGGTCCGCCTTCCGTAAACGTATTATTTTGATGAAAGGAAGGATCCAGAGAGAATGCGAGCTATTCTGCGTATGATATGGGTGTGCTCAGTCACTTGTGTCTTTAATGGAAGGATCCAGAGAGAATATTTGCTATTCTGCGTGAGTTATATGGGTGTGCTCAGTCGCTTGTGTCTTTAAAGGAAGGATCTAGAGAATATTTTTGCTATTCTGCGTGAGTTGTATGGGTGTGATTCCCGTAAAGACGCATGTGACTGAACACACCCATGCAGAATATCAAAAAATTCTCTCTTGATCCTTCCTTTCATCAATGGACTGATGTTTGATCTCCTCCCTTGCTTCTCCTCCTAAATGGTCAAACAGAAAGAATGCCTGGTGGGCCGGGGAAATGTAACAAGCCCTCCTATAGGTTTGCACTTTGTCCTCCCACTCATATCTAAACTAGTCATATTGTACTTACCCCCCCCCCCCCCCCCCCCTCGGGGATAAGTACAATATGACTACTTCCAGTTGGTCACCCACACAAAAATAGTTGTAATTGGATCTCTTTTTATTTGGCGACTTCTGCTCACGGAGGGTGGAGGGGGGGGGGGGTTATTCTAACCATCTGGGGTGGCGTAGTCTGGCGATTTGGGGGGGGGGACGGACGACGACGACATAGTGCCCCCCCCACCACCCCTTGCTGCTTTGCCACATGAGATGGTCCAGGCAGTTTCAGAGAGTAATGTTGCACCTTGATCTTTACTCACTGAGATGTCTCTGCATTTTCTGTATCTTTTCACAATATTGTGAACCATAGATGTTGCAAGACCTAAATTCTCTGTAATATAGCATCGAGGAATGTTTCTTTTGAACTAACAATTCTCTCATGAATTTTGGCACAAAGGGATGAGCCACGACCCATCCTTGCTTGCAAACACTGAGCCTTTAATGGAGATTACTTTTATACCCGATCATGATACCTCACCTGCTACCAGTTAGCCTACTTAATGTGGAGTCTTCCAAACTGGTGTTACTGGAATATTCTGAACACTTTTCAGTCCTATTTTATCTGTCCCAACTTTTGTAGAGTATGTTGCAGCCATCAAATTCTAACTTTGCATATTTTTAGAAAATATAATTAAGTTGGTCAGTGAAACTGTTGAAAATCTTTTCTTCGTACTTTTGCCAGTTAAAGAAAGGTTCATGTGAATTTTTGTTTTTATTGCATTTAAGAAGCTATTCTGCAAATAGGGTTTGTAATACAGATAAAGTGTTTGAGAAATTTTTTATCTAGTTTAACATTGTATGTGTTTTGAAAATATCTGTGAAATATTGGTGGGGGCTATGACCTGCATCCCACTACACTTTAACACTACCAGAAGTCACCAGTCTAATTATACAACAGCCTATTTACATGAACAAAAATAAGCATTTCATTCTCTTTAAAACTTCAGTTGTAATCTGAATACTTGTCCTCATATAGTATATGTAACTGGTTTATATGCGTTGTGTTAATTTTCTATTACACATTCTGATGCCATCATGATTTTGTGTAATAATACACATTAAACAAAAACAATCCTGTTACATATATATAGTAGCAAATAAAAAAGTAAAACATATTCGGTAAATCGGCATATATTTGTGCAAGGTGTGTGGTAGAAGGCACAGCTGCCCGAATAACGTGTGGTGATGCTGTGCCAACAGTAGCTGCTGCAACTCAGTAAAGGCCAATGAAGTTAGGAAAGGCTGAGAAAAATGAATAACAGAAGACGTGAGATGAGGCGTCGACAGGAGAGGAGACTCTCTTTCCAAAAAACGGGGACACCTCTGTTATTTGGAACTGGTTCAGCTTCAAATCCGACTTGAAGCAAACATATCACTGTCCAGACATGCCAGATATATTTTAGATATACTGCCCACTCCCACTGAGGAATCTTTCCCCTCGTACCTCACAAGGCTTACAGGCAGGTCATCTGTGTCTTTGTTTTCGGTGAAGCTCTACATCTGCTGTGTTCCTTCTCTTCTGCTCTTGGCACCTCAGTTGCTGAAGCTGAACTAGAAACGGAAGAATGGAAGTCTAGGTGAGAAGATGGAGAAAGTTTTGATGGCATATGAGGAACAGGTGGTGTGTGTGTGTGCTCTAATATCTGCTATACATGTCTTGTCTGTGCTACAGGATTAGAATGACAACAATGCAGCCAGAGGTCTTCAACACCTGCAAGGAATTTCTGCATTGGTCATTTTCCGATTTCGGGCCGGTTTCCCAGACAGAGATTAAAGATAGTCCTAGATTTAAACAGCCTTTTAATGCAGACCAAGAGAAATCTGCTTTCTCAGTCAAGGTATAAAACAGTACTAGACTAAGCCTATTCCTGAATAAACTAAGCTTGTTTCCTGAAGGAAGATTAGACCTAGTCCAGGAACAAATTGATGTTTAAATTAAACCTCCCAGCAGGCAGGTTTAACTTCGGATTGATGTTGTTTGCTGAAGAAGACACATGGATTACTTAGAGTATGTCAATGATGATCAACGCATACCACCTGCCAGACAAATTCTTGTTGACAGAAGTAACCCACTGCAATTTTTTGATGAAATCAGTTTTCGAAGTAAATGCCAGGCAGACCATTTCTCTTTTGGAACCCCGTCTTTCATCTGTGACCCAAAGAGGACGGCATGATCCAGTTAGTCTGCAGGTGCTCATTACTTTACGTTTTTTGGCGTGAGGCACCTTTCACAGAGAAACTGGGGATTTATGTGGAGTCAGTGAACAAACAGTGTGTAAAGTTGTTCACAGAGTATGCAAGGCCAGTCGCGTATTGAGGAGACGGTACATAAAATTACCAGATGCTGCAACGCAAGTTAATTACAAGGTACAATTTTATGAATATAGGAACTTTCCGGGAGTCACAGGCTGCATCGACGGAACCCAAATTCCAATAGAACGTCCCTCTACTCCAGATGCTGAGGAATGCAGGAATCGCAAGAACTGGTTTTCCATTAATGTCCAAGGTGTATGCACTCCCCAGTTACAGTTTTCGAACATTGTTGGAAAGGTGCTGCATATGATTCCCGGATTTTACGTAACCCATCACTGTTTGCTCGGTTTGAAAGAGAAGATCATAATGGAATATTGCTTGGTGACAGTGGGTATGCTCAAGGGAATTTTTTGTTACATCCAATTACACCTGAGCAAAGGTGAGCCACACCAGTTCTCAGGTAAATACCAGGAGCAGGTGTGGCTCATCAGAAGCCAAGTAGGACAGAAAACCTACTGGATAGTAGCTCTCCAGGACCTGAGTTGGAGACCCCTGGTCTAGGTGTTAGTAATCTCTAATTAGTCTGTGTTTCAGAAAGCGGTTTATTAGGAACTGATTAACAATTCTAGATTAAGGCCAACTCTCAGCATAATTTAAACCCTCTGAGAAACCACCCCATAATGTAATAAGTTAATCCCTAACAAATGCCCAAGATCGCAGTTAGTTCTTTTTTGTTGCCTTTATTAGCTTAATGATTTGTTCAATTATTCTCACACATGTATAATATCTATTTCCTTTTCAGGACGAGATGGAGGCAAACCGTGAGAGGACAGTGGTTCTCGTGGCTGTGGTCAGTTCAGGCGACGTTCCTCAGGGGAATTCCCTATGACACACGCCATGTGTCAGTCACCCTTGAGGATCAGGTTGGAATGTCCCGCAGATTTTGGAGCGACGTAGGTTTAGTTTCAGCACTGGCAGGGATGAAATGAGTCTGGAACCCCCCTCCCTCTAAACGCACATGTCACTCCCATGATATTGGTACGGACGTGTCCCTCTTGTCCATAAGCAAATCTATGCCCTTGGTCTGCGTGTTCTTCTAAATCCATCATCTGGAGCTAAGTAGATGGACATTATGCTGTCAGGACCACAATGTAATTAACCGTAAACAAACCACTAATCGACGGTCAGAAAAGCAACTCCAGTACTGAACAGAGTTTTAACATGCTTGTCAATTCACAGCCCCACCTTTAAGGACAGGTAAGTAATTGTTAAGGTTGACTGATTTATAATCACATGCAACTGATGTGGGAGAGCCTGTACGTGTTCCAGCTTGAGCTAGACGAGGTCACAGTGCCACACCCACGGTGGGACAGGCCCAAGTGGGGCTGAGAGCTGGGGAGGGGATTTGAGCGAGCAGTCTGGCTCCGCCCCCGCATTGCCAAGCTCAAGTGTCAGAACTCGCGTGCCCAGTTCCCGAGGGGGGAGAAGCAGAAGAGGACAGCCACACAGGGGGCTGCGAGAGGGAAGGAGATCAAAGTGAAGAAGGGAGAAGAAGGAGAGAGAGGAAAGCTGGATGGTGTGAGTGAAAAGACGAAGAGAGCAATACGAGGAGAGAAATAGACTGGAAGATGGACGAGGTTATGAGCCCTGGTGTAGATGTGCAATGTGATGTGGAGATGGTCACAGGGTCTGATCCTGACCCAGAAATGGACCCAGAGCCGGAGTGGGTTCCAGGAGGCCGGCGCCTGTTCTCTGGTCTGCTAGGACTGAATGTGATTATGCTCGGCGCTGCCCTTATGGCGGCTAACGCCTTCTATGCCAATGGGCAGCTACAACAGGGACGCCAGGTGTTCATCCTGCTTCTGCTGCTGCTCAGTGTGGTCTGGATGCTCTGGTACCTGCTGTGGTCACGCAAGCGACCCGGCCGCACTCCCCATACCGACCACCACGCAGGGGGTATCACCATCACAGGTAAGCCGGGGCGTTTTAAACCTCAGTGACGCCCTTTCCTCTAATCAGCCTCACAGCGGAGTCTCAGCCAAATACCCTGCAGCCTCCTACAGAGCTGAAGTCCAACAGCAAATCTCCACCTTCCTCACACGCCTGTAAAACAAAGTCACTGGTAAATGACTCAGAGAAAGCTGAAGTGTTTGTGCAGTCATTGTGTTACACACGTGCAAGCTGATTAAAAGGCTTCTGTTTAGGACAGAATAGAGTAGAATATTTTTATCGTCATCGTTCAGTGCGCAATGAAAATCGATGTGGCACTCCAGTAACAACGAAAAAAAAAAAATATATATGATAAATAAAGATATAAAGGATATATATATATATATATATATATATATGTGTATGTATGTATGTATGTATGTATGTGTGTGTATGTATATATATATATATATATATATGTATATATATATATATATATATATAAAAAAAAAAACGTAAACGTATATCCCCGGCTGACCCCGCCCCCCAGTGGTCCTGGCGATCTTCTCGGCCTTCAGCCTCTTCCTGCACATCTTCAGGATGGGTTATTTCATCATGATGTGGGACTGCAAGCCGCTGGCCGAGGTCCTGGTTCCCTTTGCTGAGGCGCCCTTCCTGGCACTGCAGGTAGGATGGCGTCAGCCCAACCTGCTTGGCACTAAGTAGACATGTCAGCCCCGAACCAACGTCAGGATCCGTCTGGCCACCTGCTGGGGCCTGCCTGCTGTCGTCAGCAGGAACTTAACCTCTCTGGGATGTGCAACACGTGCATAAGGTCAGGATGCAGGAAAAACTTCTGCATTTTTGCATTGATCTAAAAATAAATAATTATTTTAACAATCATATTTCATTGTAATATTACATTTTCTGTATCCCCATTAGACATGACAAAATAGTCAAAATAACTAAATGCTTTATACAGTATGTGAAAATATATGCAGATAATGTGCAGAAGTTAATAGCTGCCACCATTTCTGTATGGCGATGTGCATTTTTTAATGTTCATTAAGTGTATCAGTGCTGATGATGTGGTTTGGTCGATCACATGACATGAATGCTGTGGTCATATGACTTTGTAGAAATTGTGTGCAAGCTGTTTAGCATTAGCTTTGTCACTGTCCTGATGATGTTTCCCTCTGTGCAGACATATTTCCTGTGGGCTCACTCAAAGGACTGCATCCACAAGCATAAGATTCTGACCAGGTCCACAATGTTCCCGTAAACTACAGTAATTATTTAGCTGCTTATCTCTCCTCGCAGTGTGACACATGTGTGGGTCTCGCAGGTCCGGTCTGATGCTATTGCTCTCTGCTAACATCCTGCTGTGGCTGAATGCGGTGACTGAGGACACTGTGCACATGGAGATCGAGCTGGAGAAGCAGAACCAGGTCATTGCCAATGGCTCCCTGGTTGACAACAGCACTGCAGGTCTGGAGTATGGTATGGGGTCTAATGGCAGAACCACAGCCAGGTCTAACTGCTCAGCAGGTCATTGTTACTGCATGTCCACTACGCAATGCCAGGACATCATCTCAGATGCAGATTTTGGCAAATAACCTGCTCTTTGAAAAATCACTGCTATACACAGACATATATTTTCTTAGTTGTGACTTTGCCTGATAGCAGGTTTTACAAAAACAGGACTATACATTTCATACAGGTTTAACAAAGGTTACCTGCTTAGTGAAACAGTTTCTGTTGACAGCAAGCATCCATTATTAACTGTATTTGAAACAACATACTTGGCTCGTGACTTTTACATTAAATTCACTTATTCAGTTCAATATTTAGCAAGCTAGGCACCTTGCTCAGATTTAAACTTGCAAACTACTAGTGTCAGGTTTCTTTCTGGAACTTCCTGAATTACAGCACGGTCTGTGTCTGCTTTCAGATCCCGACGAATCCCCCGAATGTCAGTGCACCGACCACACGCCGTGCCTGGTGTTCCGCAAGGGCTTCGAGATCCTATACCCCTTCAACATCGAGTTCTACCTGATGGCGGGTTGCATGATCTATGTGATGTGGAAGAATGTGGGCCGGCGTGTGGGCAAAGCCCCACACGAGCACCACAAACACCATGACGTGATGCGCATCATCCGGAAGGAAGGCATCCTGCTGGGCCCACTGGCCGGCCTCCTGGTCCTCGCGATGGGAGCCGTCTCCTTCATCCTGTACCAGGTGTGGGTGAGTGACGCTCGCCGCGAAGACGCCTTCCTCGTCTTCTACGGCTACCACCTGGCCTTGATTCCCGCCATGTCGCTGTTCTCACTGGCTGGCATGATCACGTACCGCGTGGAGATTAGGCTGCATGAAACCAGCCACAACCCCACCAGAAGCCTGGACGTTCGCCTGCTTGTGGCGGCGGCCGTGGGCCAGCTGGCGCTCTCCTACTTCTCCCTGGTGGCCGCCATGGCCATTGGGTCCAGAGACCATCTGGGGAGCCTAGACCTTTCGTACAACCTCTTCAGCCTGCTGGAGCTGCTCCTGCAGAACATCTTCATCATTGAGGGGCTCCACCGTCACCCGAGTCTAAACTGCACCAGGACAAAGGGAAGGCTGGCCGGCGTCATTTTCAAGGCCAGTACCTTTGATTATACTCATGGATTACAGGGGATTTACACTTGAGGTGGATTAGAGTAATGCAGTGTTGTGTGAGTGTACTACCATTCAAAGGTCATGTGACACCCTAGGCAAGCTTCACTGCCAGCGCCCCCTGTCTGAAACAAAGTGAAATTATCGGTGCATACAACTATTTTACAATTATAAGTAGGCACAATATCACATTGTGATTATATGGCATGTGCACAATTATCACCAGGACTGTAAACGACGGCCGTAAATATTTGTCCAGACGCCGGAACTATATGGAGATTTACTTTAGTAAGCAGATTAGCAGTATGCCTAAAATATTAATGAGAGCATGTTTAATAAACTTGTCAGACTTTAAACTGCAAAAAGCATCGCCACACCTCTGATGCCTTTTCTTACCTTGTTTATCTGCGATATCTCCTCCTTTAAAAGATGTTCTGGCTGCTGATCTGTCCCGTTCTTCACCATCACTTCAGTGCTTATCACTTCCATGATTTACTGAAACAGTAGTATGTGGCTCCGCTAACTGAATTTATTAAACATAAAGATACGCCAAATTTATACAGTTCACTATCGTTTGGACGTCACAGTATGCTTCAGGGCGGCTAAGTAAATGCTCACTGAAATGCCGGCGTCCGGACAAATGTTTACGCCTGTCATCTGAAGCCCTGGTGATTATTGCACATGCGATTATATTGCAGTGTGATATAGAAACAACTCTTCAGAGCAGACGTGAAAACTTTCACTTTTTGGAGCAATTCTCAGATATTTTCAAACCTTGTCGCGTTTGCTTTGACTGAATTGTTACTCAGTGGATAGAAAGCATCCACTTATAGCCCCAGTAATCATCTGATCCAAAAACAGAAAAAGGCGGCGACTGAGACCCCAGTGGCGAATGAACCTGAAGGAGACAATGTGTCTAGAAATGAGCCTACAGCACCACCTGCAGGTGTGAAAGTGAACAAGACGAACAAGTGCACCAAGAGAGCGATTCAAGAGATTTGTGCATTCCTCATCTTGGGCAATGTCATGGTGAGTGACTCCGTGGGACAAGGGATGATGGAATAAGTAGAAGATAGAAATGCATAAATAAATACCAAATTGTCTATATACATTCCTGAACAATTTCCATGGGAATGTTCGTCCTCCGATGAGCTGCAGTCAGGTTGGGCCAATTGAAATTGTAGGGTATTTAGACAGAACACAAGCTCAAACCACTTCCTAATCTGAACAAACATGGCTATGTGCTTATTGAAACATTTGCTTTCAGGACACTAGGTGGCGCCATTGTCACATTCATTCTGTGTTTCCACCGCTGATGCGCAGATGTGCTATCAGTTGGTGTTGAGTTTCGCCTAGTGCATGTATAAGACAGACTTGCATTGAAATCTGGATGCCCTACATGACGAGGTGACCCTTTCTCCTTTTCCATCCCTCTCCCTGCTCCATATCTCCACCTCTCGCTGCAGTTGTGGGTGATCCCAGCCTTCGGCGCTCATCCCCAATTTGAAAACGGACTGGGGAAGCAGTACTATGGGTTCCAGGCCTGGTTTATATTTGTCAACCTGGCCCAGCCACTGGTGGTCTTCTACAGAATGCACTCTGTAAGGGCACTGATGGGGCTGCTGATTTCAGCCTGAACAGCAGGAGGCGATAGAGGCCATACTACTGCACTGGAGGATGTGAATCTTTTGGATCTGTAGGATGAAGCCTTGCTATCCAGCCTAAGATTCACGGGGAAGAAGAAATAAAACTTTTTCTTAAGGGAATCAAATAAGTCGAAACAAAACATTTGCAGTTATACAAATGTTGCATTTGATACCCACTGTTAATTAGGGAAAAAAAATCACTAAGTTGAACATATACACATTTAGTTCAGGACTTAGTATTATGTAATCCAATTGTTAATGAAACAGTTATAATTGTGTTTAGCATCGCATTGGTACTGGGCCCTTTTATAGGAGATAGACTGAACTGACCCTGGACACCAGAGACCAAACGTCAGTCAGGGGTTCAGATACTGATGGACAAAATGACGCTTCCTGAACCATTTGCTATATTTCTTGACCCCACTAGATGGTGCTATCTGTTCAAAAAAGGGCACAAAGCATGGGCCCAAAGCCAGAGCCATAGTGGGGTTGGAAAATACAGCAAATGGTTCGTGAGGCATCGTTGTGTCCAACGCTACCAGATATGGTCTGATATTCACTCGCCACCCACAGGCATCGACAAGCAGCCCACAGTCACCATCTAGTAGGGTCAAAAACAATACAGCAAATTCATGGTCACTTCGTCCATCACTAGGCTTAACCACGCATGAATAATTTGGATCCGAGCTGGTATGAATCCCAGCATGTGTGAGAGGCAGGAGCCCTACGGTGGAACCCCGGCGTAAGTCTTCTGTGTAGATGTCCACGTTCTTGCACTCAAATTGGCTAATTAGCTAACTGGCTAATTTTACTTATGTTCTGTATTTCCTTTGAATGCATGCATGAATACTGCCATGAAAGATCCCAAGGACATGTTGGTGCCTGACCAATGAAGTGAGTTCTGATACTGAAGAACATAATGATAGTGGCCAAGGTATTTAATAATGGTTGTGCGAGTTTCGCTTCAGAGAAGCCGGAACTGGAGCAATTTTATCGGCCAATTTTACATCAGTATGAAAGTGACTTTCTTTGGAATCACAGGTCTTGTTCTGTGACCCTAACCCTCCTCCTGTCAGTCAGAAAATTCACTGCACAGATTAATCAGCCTTTGTTATGATCAGCTGTTCTCTTGTTAATAAAACGATGCTTAATGTGCAGCTCTACTTCTTAGTTAAAAAGCCCCCCACCCTTGCAAGAGTGTTCCGCAATTCATTTATAAACGGTTTATTTTATAATATACTCTACATATCTTTCAGACAGAAAAATACTCATTCAAACAGAAAACACAAATTATATCTCATTCCGTATACATACATATATATTAGACTGTATGAGCCACACTGATATACTGCCATTATAACATCACAAAGCAACACACTGGTCTGACATCAGGGGAGACACCCCCCACTCCCCTCCGATGACAGACGCCCCCACCCATCCCCGACTGGGACAGTCACGTGCCTTCACTTCCCAGCCAAAGAAACTCACTTCCATTGGACCCTGTAGTAATACTGGATGCCCTTCAAACAGCATCCACAGGATCCGTCGTGAGAAAGCCCAGCTTTCACACGACTTCCTTCCGTCTTGGTACCTTTTGTCGTCCATAAACAGACTTGTTTTATTTAGCGGGATAAAAAAGAAAAGCCAAAGTCACAGGAAAATGAAAGAGGGAAGAAACACCGATAAATGCGGCAGCCGGGGTGTTTTTCATTACCTGTCAGGATATTTAACCCCCAAATTGGTGGTAAGTGACCATTTTTGGTTATACAAGAAAACCGCATGCATCTGGTTTGACAGGGTATTTCAGCAATGCCATGTAACTAGCGCCCTGGAGTGGGGGAGGGCGATTCCCACAGGCTGTGCAGACAGACTGGCAAAAATTATTATTTATATTTAAAAAAAAAAAAAAAGAGAAACAGAAGACCCCCCCCCCCTCCCCAAATGGAAAAGCTTTACCGTGGGAATATCTGATTTACCAGGCGGCAAACGCCAGCTCACAGAACACCTGGCAGCCAGGTGTCCTTCAGAAACCTGCACTCACAGTCACCTTGCACAAGATCATGTGATATTCATTGCCTGGTTGTCTTGGAAACAGAGGGGGCAGCCACCTCTGGGTCTGTTTACTGTGGAGGTTTAATGAAGTTATAGATGCTGGGAGCAGGAACGCTAAATTAAATTGGAAAAACAGACAAAAACACAGCGTAGCCTCAAGCCTTCAGTTCTTTCTCCTCCCTCTTCTTCCTCAGATAGGGCAGGACAGGGAGAAGTATTGGACGTGGGCTTTGTGGGCAAAGCAAATGCCGACTGTTGGTGGTCATGGGGGTGGGGTGGGGGGGTGGGGGTTAGAGCTGGGAGGGCAAAAAAAAAAAAAAAAAAAAAAACACCCACTGTCCTGGCATCTCCTCTTCTCTTCTCATCACCAAGCCTACACTCTCTGGATCTCAAAGAGTCGGACATCCGTGTCATACCAGATCGGGGGATCCACATTGCTGTAACAAGGGAAGAGAGCAGAAGCCTTTCAGAACAGCATAAACACCAAGAAAAATAATGACACATAAGGATGGCATCACCCTGCTAAACTTCTGGATTAAACTATGAATCAGTCAAAGTGATTTCCATATCTGAAATCCATTAAGGGTCAGTTGGGCTTGACAACCAGTAACCGTCTCTGATCATCTAAAAGCCAGCGGACTCATTCCGCCCGCAGCTAGACTCACCGCAGGTAGATCACACCCCACATGTAGGTGCGGAACCACATGGCAGTACCAGCGTTGGCCTGGTACTTTCGGATCAGGATGGGGTGGGGGACGGGCAGGAGCCCCACAAGGGTGCCATGCTGCAGGAACTTCAGGATCTCCGACTCGTCTGTCAGGCCCCTGCAGGAGGATCAAGTTGGGCTCATGTTCTTACCAACGTTCTCCCCTCCCACTCAATCTCTGGGCAGCAGGAGCAAAAGCCAAACATGGTCTCTAGCAGAAGACTGGTAGCATCTCACTTGTCAATGCAGATCTTCTCCACTTGGGGCACCAGGACCTGGAGCAGGCGCATGATTGTCTGCAGTGGGAGCTTGGTCTTCCAGGAGAGCACCTGTCAGAGGAGAGAGCAGCTCACTCTGTGCTCCATGGTCTCCAGGCTCTGTCCTCCTTACAGGAGACGATCACTATGGAGGTGTGCAAGTGTTTGCCCAGAATGGCATGTCAGTTCCTTTAGGGAAGTTTGAATCTGGACGTTCTGGATGTGAATCCTATTTCAGCTAAACAGGTCATGTAAGGTCAGGAGGAAGAGAAGGTGCCAGCACTTTATTTTGGCCAAAGGAAGAGCTGAGTTGGGTTTCCTGCATTCCTACATGCTTCTCTCTCCGGGAGCGAGTAGCTGTAAGCTACAGGTCATTCATTGTAGGACATGTGGGAGGTTTAGGCTGCCGAGTTGGTGGGTGATTGGCAGTTTCGAGGTGGGGAGAGGTGGACTCACCCATTCTGGGGTGGGGGTCCAGCTCGAGACCGAGGACACACTGGACAGACGCCTCCGGGCCGTTTCGGCCTCTGTGTAAAACACGTCCTGGGAGGAGGGAGGGGACTGGTGAAGATTTGCTCGCAAACACATACACACACAGGTTTGTAACTATATCTTTGTGGGGACTCTAATTTCTATGGGGAAAGCTCTAATCCCAACATAACGACCGTAACCCCTACCCAGTCCTAACCTTAACCATAAGTAACTAAACGAAATAGAAGACTTTTGGCATTTTTACTTTTTTGATTGCATTCACAGATCTTTGTGGGGACCTGAAAAATCCCTCCCCCCCCCAGAATAAAGGGGGCTGCTACCTCGTTATCCCTTCCCGAGTTGGATTCAGTGTCACTGTGGTCCGACGGGGTGTGCTGTACAGAGACCATGGTGCCATCCTCGGACACCTGCGACTTCTCAGTTAGCTTGTCGATGCCTGTGGGTGGCGAGTCAATATCAGAGCATATCAGGTATCGATGGACACAACGATGCCTCATCAACCATTTGCTGTATTTTCCAACCCCATTCTGGCTCTGGCTTTGCTTTGGGACCATGCTTTGTGCATTTTTTAATAGAGAGCACCATCTAGTGGAGTCAGAAAATATAGCAAATGGTTCATGAAGCATCATTTTGTCAATCACTGATATCAGGATAACCACCATTTATCTTAAATTCCTCATCATAATGTTACAGATAGACCCAGTTATGAGCAAATAAGCATATCAGCTGGGATTTGAAGAACCAGTAAACCTTCCTGGTACAGAACAGGACCTCACTTCTCCTTGGTCAAAGTAGTCTACATTCACACCGCCCAGTAGGTGGTGATCACAGGGCAGTTAGTTGATACACAACATTACCCAATGGAAAACTGTTCAGTTCAATGAATTTATAATATGGCAGGTTTATCAACACGGCTGCCCCAAAAGGTCTAGAAACAAAACCCAAGGTTGGGAAAATTTTTGTTATAATTGTTTGTATTAGATAGAAAAGTTCATTATAAATTATAAAGGATGCCTGAGAGCTGCCATCTGACCAGAGAAAGCTGGGTCTGTCCCGCTAACTGTGGGACCAGTTAGTGATGAGACGTGTGTTTACATTCCATGACAGAAATCGGTGTCAGGGCATGCAGGCAGGGTTTGTGGGCAGCGCCTCGGTACCTGGGGTGGCAGCCAGGCTGGTCTTCACCGTGCCGGGCTCAGCGGGGGCCGCGGGTCGCGAGCCCTCCATGGACACGGTCTCCTGCGAGTTGGTGCGCGAGATGCCCTCAGGCGAACGCTTCTTGCGCTGCAGAGCCTTCTGGATGGAGGCGGAGTCTGACGGCAGGTTGGCCAGCTGGTGGAAGACGGACCGCTTGCGGATGATGGCGTACACCAGGTTACAGTTGCCTGGGGGTGTTGGGGGAGGGGTGATGGAGAGAGAAAGGTCAGGTCAGCATGGCACATCAAGCAGGACCACAGGTTTAGCCATCAGTTAAGAGGGTGGAGGGCTACATATTAATGCCTCCTGTGCTTTGTTAAGCAGACGGCTTTACTGCAACAGGCAGGACACAGTGTGTCAACTAGAAAAAACAGTATTTGTTAAAATGAGAAGATTTCCCTTCATCAGTGTTCCCCAGTTCCGGTCCTGGAGGGTCAGTCTGTAGCACAGTTTGCAGATTTCCCTGCTCAGACACACTTACTAAACCTGGTAATTAGCTGGTGAGTAACGTATGTCTGAGCAGGGAAACCTGCAAACTGTGTTGCAGACCGGCCCTTCAGGACCGGGACTGGGGAACCCTGCACTGCATGAGGTTAGCAGCAGAAACTTTGGTGGGGAAAAAAGCAATAGCTGCATAATCAATGGAAACACGAAGGCTAAGATCTTAGAGCAAATAAACTGCAGGTCAGGGCTATTCAAATCACAGCCCTCAAGGTCCAAGCACTGCTGATTTTCCAAACTTTCCTTTGCCTGTGAGTCAGGTGTGAAGCCTTTGGCCAATCAGAATCAGTAAATATTTAACTACCTGGGAGAACTGAAAACACGGCCTGGATTTAGAATCGAGGTCCAGATTTGAAGAGCCCTGCTGTAGGTGAAGGCATGGGAAGATGCATGTGGACTAATTGAGACTGTGGTCACACACACACTGGAATTCACACTGGTACCCCATCCACCATCACTCTGTTCTTACCATCAAACTGGTACTGAATGATGTTGTTGAAGACCTCCAGCAGGAAGAAGACCAGGTGATGGTTCTGCGAGACAGAGAACAGAAACCAGGGCGTGGAGAAGGCCTCTAGAAGGTGCAGGAGCTTGTTGGAAGCCACCATGGACAGACTCTTCAAGTAGGGGGAGACTGTGGACGAGGGGTTAAATGTCATTTACCTGGTGTTCAGTCAGATAAGGAGCAGTTCACACATCCGACCACCAGGTGTCACTCACCGTTCACAACAATGGTGAGCAGGCAATCAAAGAGCGGCTGCAGGCGCTGGTGTCCGCTTGTGATGATTTTGTGGAAAACCTGTGCCGAGTACCGACATCTATGGGTCAGAACTGGGACGGAGAGGGAGCAGTAGCTCAGATGAAGAGTGCTTACGAAGGTGAGCACGCACCACGATGAGAAGATCGGCATGGGTGCCGGTGAAGACGGGGATGTCCATGGGCACGCGCACCGCGTACGGCTTGTTGAGCCGCACGCCGAAGTTCCTCTCACCGCTCAGCAGCAGCAGGATGAAGACGCCGATGTGCATCAGGCCCACGCGTGCTGCGGAGTCACGCACACACATCAGGGCAACACGCACACACCGGGCATGCGTGTCACTTCCTGTGGGCCATCACACACACTCACACTGGTCAGCTCGGGCATCATTCAGGTAGTACAGGATGGGTACCAGGACGTCCAGCACATCACTACTCTTCAGGACGAAGAAGAGGAATTTCTGCAAGACACCAGCGAGACAGAGCAGGTCACATGGGATTCAGGAGACTGTAGTCCTGGACGTACCTAAGATCTACAGGAAAAAATACAGCCCCTGCATAACCCATCGGGACAAGGAATTTAGGGAAAGACAGACATTTATTGATAGTAGGCCAGCAGAGCATTAAAACACTGCCATTACACCCCGACAACACCCCCTAAACATGCCGTGAGAATTGACAATTCTAAGGCAGGGGCAGGCAATCTTATCCAGAAAGGGCCATTGTTTTGTGAGGGTTTTTGCTGCAACTCTCTAATTAGGTTATTAATTAGAGGATTGATTGGCTGAAGAGTCCTCACACCTGGGTTTGAACAGCTGACCTACAGGTTATCCCAAACACCTGCATACACACCGGCCCTGTGCGGATAAGACTGCCCACCAAAGGAATTGTGCCTTTGTGTGAATTCACAACCTTTAGTCCCCATTTAAATGATGCTCAAAGCTCCAAGGGGGGGTGGGGGTGGGGGGGGGGGGGGGTGGCGAGCTCTACAGTGGTTAAGGAACCTTTTTTGGTTTCAGAAACCACTCAATGATATTGGCAGGGGTGGGGTTACACCAGCTGTGAAATTACTGGGATGGTGGGACACACAAGGAAATGAATCTAGACCAATGCCGGGGAGAGAGACGCCTTTGGTCTAGAGGACTATCCAGCAGGCTATGAACCACATATCAGGAATCTCAGAGCTCCTGGGTTCCTCCACAGTGAGGAACATCTCCAGGGCTCTCAGCCTTGCACCTTGTTGAAGTCACACAGCTTCCAAAAGAGCACCAGGAGCTCCTGGTGGAACTGGATCTTCTTGGTGGAGTTGGGCAGGTAGGTCTGAATCAGTGGGTTGGTCAGCAGGCGGGCTAGACCCTTCAGGATGAAGCCAAAATCCTGTGGTGGGGGGCAGGGGCGGCACAGGAAAACACAGCTTACTGACACAGAGTCACTGGGATAATAAGAGAGAAACAGGTCAAAGAATCTCAGACTGATTTGCTCTACATGAGGATTGGGTCTCACCTCCTCCCTGTGGATCCTGGACAGGTAGTTCACAAACAGGTTGTCTGGACCCACAAACTGCATACAAGAGAAGGCTGTGTGAGATATGCATCACCATGGCAACAGCGCCAGCAAAGCACAATGCTAAGGGGAAGGGCTCGTACGTCCTGGTCGTCCAGGCTAGCTGGCGAGCCCGTGGAGTCCAGGGGCTGACTGTGGCCTGGGGCTGCCCCACCCTCATGCTCCAGGGTCACGATGAGGATCTGCACGGCGTGCTCCACCAGCTGCTCACGGTAGTCAGAGAAGAGCAGGTGGTTGTAGGGGATGCCATAGCCCACGGGGTCGTAGGCACACACCACGTTGAGGAGGGAGGTGAAGAGGGGCAGGGCATGCCTGGCCAGGGGGGGGGCAGCAAGGAGGCGTTAGTGCTGCGCTCTGCGTGAGTGCATACATGGGTGCACGCACCCGCGTTAGCTTCTCACCTGTTGTCCGTGGAGCAAAAGAAGGTCACCCAGGGGTTGAGGATGTTGTTTTCAGAAGATGGAGGGAGATACATGGCCTCAGAGAAGCAGGTGAGCAGCAACTTCAACAGCTCTGTCCTGAACGAGGGTAGGAAGGAGCAGACGAAACAAGTTAGCAGTTAGCGATCCGGCCGACAGCTAGCAGTTAGCGATCCCCGGCTGGCAGCTAGCGGTTAGCGATCCGGCCGACAGCTAGCAGTTAGTGATCAGCAATTAACTTTCAAAATGTTGTACTTGCCATTTATATAAGTATGAGCAGAAATGTAAAGTTCAGGTCTAAAAATCACAAATCCAGACCAAGATTTTATGTTAACCAGCCAGCTGAGTATGACAAACAAAATCTGGGACTAGACTTTCTGGACCTGAACTATCCACCTCTTAGTACTAGTATAGGTACATAGGAATTCTTGTTTTCACATATGCCATCCATGTCCCCTTTGAGACACAGACAGCTGAGAGTGAAGTTTGGGGTCCGAGAGCAGAGTCAGCCATTTTTGGGGCGTTAAGGGCCTTTGCTCAAGGGGCTCAACTACAATATGATGACTCTTCGAATACAGGATTTGAACCAATGACCTTTGGATCACCCCGGTGAGCCACACGCCACTAAGGGTGTCAGAACCCTGAGGCTTTAATGGGCCCAGACCTGTGTTCAGAACCCCTCCAGTCCATGCTGTGAGCTCACCTGTTGAGGTCGTGGATGTAGTTGAGGGGGGGTGACTGGGCGAAGCCCACCCCCGCCTCCCAGATGTACTCACAGCTGTCCAGGGTCTGGATGTCCTCTGCAGTGTCCTGCAGGAGGGAGAGACCATGTGACCATGTCACCGACACCCGTGTGCGTCACCTGGCGCTTAGAGCACGCTGAAGCCGCGCCAGGGATCGAGTCACACGGAGGGACCGTTTGGGGAGTTCTTAACGGCAAGTACACGTCTCATGGCGCCCTAATAAGGGAGAGGTGTGTGGTTGGGGGAGGAGGCAGCCAAAGTGCCATCACCTCAGCGCTGCCAGGGCTCTGGGGAACATCCTCCATCACCCCCAATGAGGAGGAACAAATAACCACCCCCCCGCCCCCCCCACCGGGACCTTGGCTAACTTTGGCCCACACCCCAAACGTAGGACAAACCCAGAGCTGCTATCAGTCATATGGATGGGGCTTTATCTTATGTTATTATTAGAGTGTGTGTGTGTGTGTGGGGGCATGTCAGAAATAATGTCTATCAGGTTCCTTTCCCATTTATGAGGGGAGGTTTTTACAAAAACTGCCGTAACAAACAGCTAGTGAATATTTCATTATTTTCATCTTTTTGTAGAGACAGACAGACAGGCAGGCAGGCAGACAGACAGACAGACAGACAGGCAGGCAGGCAGACAGACAGGCAGACAGACAGGCAGGCAGACAGACAGGCAGGCAGACAGACAGGCAGGCAGACAGGCAGGCAGACAGGCAGGCAGACAGGCAGGCAGGCAGACAGACAGGCAGGCAGACAGGCAGGCAGACAGGCAGGCAGACAGACTACCCGGCGCCCTTTCGTCTCTGCAGGCTCGCTCAGCGGTCAAAGACATCGCCTCCTGTTACAGCGATCCTGATAATCGCAGGATCATTGGAGCCCTCCCCCCCCCCCGGGACTGGGCACAGACGCTGACTGTCACCATGACCGTGGGGACAGTGACACCTGCTCTGGCATCCCTGCTTTTGAGATTCGCATCGTATGATGATGATGATGATGAAGATCTCCAAGCTCATTCATCTACTTCTCAGTCCCCCCCCCCCCCTTCAGGGACCTCCCCCAGTCCACATAATTACTGCATCCCATCAGCGACTCACCTCAGCTACATAATTAACTCAAGTCCATTATTAATGTTTATTATACCTCAGGTGTGCTGGACAGCTTGAGTAGGAGGGACCTAGACAGGAGGGACCTAGACAGGAGGGACCTAGCCTTTACAACCAATGGAACACTAGAAGCCCATAACTGAGTTTGACCAATCAAAGACAGCCTTTCCAGCCCCCACCCCAGTGAGTACTTCCAGTTAATGTTCTACATGAACTTAAACACACGCCTTCAAGCAGTTCCTTGTCCTTTGTCAGCATTCCTGCTATCGCCAGACCTCTCCACTGCTTTAGGTCAAGACCCAAACACCAGAACAGCGGCATATCCCTTAAGATCCGCCGGCGATGACTCACCGGCGCCCCCCTCCTGTGGCTCTGCACCGTGAAGTCGGGGCAGAACAGTAGGTCGGCGACGGCCAGGAGCAGCAGCTCAGCGAGCGGTCGGGCCCCGTCCTCGTCAGCATCACCATCTGCCTGTACCAAGCACATGTTTTGGAGGGGGAGGGGGGGTGTATCTCCTTACACATTCAATAAGGCTGATATAAAATGTTTAAAGAGGAACGCCACTGCAGCAGGAATACACAGCACGACTGAAGGTGGGGGCAGTTTCTGGGCTAAACAATACAGAAATGACCAAATCTGAAAAACAGTCACACCCCCATCCCACTTCCCCTTACCCTTCTAATCCACACTGACAGACACCAAAGAGGTGACCCCCCCCGGTCACATGGCAAATAATTTTATTTATTCAGCAGACCATATTATCTAAAAAAGCAGAGTCACATCATCCTCTGCAGGAGAGCAGGGGCTGGGAAGGCAGCGACCTTATGGACACTGATCCAGGATGTCTGCTGACATGCAATGCATGCTGGGATGGCCGTCAGCCAAAACAGCTGGCGTCCCAGCGGTGCGTGGCGGGGAGCAGGAAGCCACCAGCCACCCGCATTGCCAGTGTCCGTGGTACCGACCCCCAGACAGAGTACCTGGCGGATAGCGGATGCCGAAAAGGAAGGCAGCATTTTCCAGAAGCGCTCTGCACTCACAGAAGGCGATTGTGTCCGGACAAAAGGGCCGCTTGTTACTGCCGTACAATCCCGAAGCCCTCGGCCAGTATGGCCAGTGAGAGCGGAACAATGACCCCCCTGTGTCCTGGCTGGGGGTCACAGTAGACGCTCCTCAGGTACGGTAATAAAACCCCGCACTGGGTGTGGGGGGTAGGGCTGCTACATCAAGACCTGGGTGCCGGATCCCACCTGAAGCGATAGCGCTGTTTGGTTAGCGTCTCCAAACATAGGAGGGCCCAGCAAAGTGGCACTCCTCTGTAGTTAAACGCGGGGAGTGTGCAGGCCACAGCACACACTGGCAACCCAAGAAGTCCCCCACTAAGAGGATGGGCCAGTCTCTCACGCAACACATCGCACCGTTTAAGAAACCAAAGCCTTTTAACTTGCCGAGACATTCAGCTAAGCCAATAACCAAGACGCTCACCCACACAGAGCAGCACACCGCCGTCTTCCTGCTGTCCAGCCCACGAACGCAAAGGATGTGCACGAATTCCAATCGACCTGAGGCAGTTTTTTTGTTTTTTAATTTGCACCCGTGGTGATATTTCAGTCTCGTCCAGAGCGACACAAACAAGAGAGGAAAAATAAATAAATCATAGTAACGGAGGATGTTAGCAAACGTGACTACGGTAATCTGTGATTACCAGGCGGCCTGCTATTGGCTTTTGTGGCCTGCTGCTCCCTCAGCTGTCACACCTCACATTTAAAGATAGCCACATCCTTGTACAGTACGCATCTCTGACCAAGCCTCTTTAGATACACATTCATGAGCAAAATTCCACACCCACATCCATGGGAACATGTTACACACCAAAGCTCCCGAAAGCATAGGAGCTACCGGGAATTATGGGTAAGTTCCTGACATCACAGAGCGTCAACTCCCAGCTCATTCAGTAGGCTTGTCAAATGAAGTATGTTTCATTTAAAATAGGGCTGCACAATATCACATGGCGATAACATGTGGAATAATCACCAGGGCTTTGTGGACCCAAGTAAATGGAAGTAGAGGAGCGAAAAGAAAGCATCCAGACAGACGCCTACACCCGTCATCTAAAGCCCTTAGTGATCATTACACACGTGCCATATAACCGCGATTATATCGCAGTGTGATATCGTGCAGCTCCAATTTAAATGTTTAAGAGTCTTAAAAACACATTCTTGTCAAAACTATAAGTGACTGTTCCTAATAAAGCAGTTTGTTGAAGCATCACAGTGCTTTTTGTCTGTGTGTCAGTTCTGATGTGTGACCACACCACTTGCGTTTTACTGGAGTAGGAGTGTCCACTGTGTAAATAACGCCGACACACTTCACCGCCCTTAAAGGCTCCAGGTGGGAGTCCGAGGTCTTATAAGGAAAAGCCAGACATCACAGGCTGCTTCAGCTGCACCTTCAGTATGATCCCATAAACCTTGTGTGCTGATCTAGAAACTTCTCACAACTCTTATACACTTCCTGCAATCTGCTACCCATCTCCTGATTAAACGAGCATCAACCAGTGATAAACCAGCGACTGTTTCCTTGAAATAATCAGACCAGGTTCCCCCGGATGGACTGGTGACCTCCACACAAAATGCTCCACAGCCAGGCTGTGCTTTCGGGGGAGACACGGGGCAATGGGAGCAGCCGGATATCAGGCCAGCCTCCCTCCCGCTTACCCCGTCCCGGCCAGCTCCAGGCACCGTGGACCAGAAGAACCCCCTCCAATCAGGGTCCTCAAAGATGTAGGGTAGGATGCGTGAGAGCAGCCGGGCACAGTTCAAGATGATCTGCTTCTCCTTCTCCGAGGGGCAGCCAGACTCTGCCCCCTGGACCAGCTTCTCCACAGCCTGGGGGGGGGGGGGGGCACACATGGCATTGGTGCTCAGTGACACACGTTTCAGACATGCAACATGTGACACACTCGTACAAGCGAACAGGAAGCTTGCTGTGCACGCTGGCAGTCACACACCACACACACATCATTCTTATTGTGAAGTGACACATTTTCATAGCAAATCCCACAGTCAAGCATCAAAACAAAAGCACTTTGCCCAGTAAAGGGTCTAAAAATGACAGGGGGAAAAAAACACAATAGACCATCTGCTCCAGACAGCAGACCTCTGACCCCGAATGTCACGCTAAGCAGAGCAAAGAGAGCCTGCATTCCTGACAGCCTGACCGTAACCGAGGAGCAACAGCACCAAGTGCGGCTCAGCCTGCCGCTGTGAGCCGACCCACGGGTCACGCAGACCCAGCCAGCCAAACACCAGCTTCACTGGGGTCTCAGAAAACCTTCTCTGAGCAAACCCAGACCCAATAAACCCCCCCCCCCCCAGAGGGTGTGGCTCATCCTTCCTTTTTACCCCCCACCCCAGATTCCCTTTGTTTTCCTTCCGACCGGCCAATCAGGAAGCGGTATGTGCCAGCCCTTTTCGCAACTGCTGCCAGCTGTGCGACTCCCCCCCCCCCCCCCCAGGACATTTGTACCAATAAATTATTTATCAGGAACCTCCTAAAAAATGAATGTCATTTTTACAAAAAAACACATAAATAAAAACCCATCAATGGCAGAGTTAATACAACAGACACAAAGGGTGAATCAACCACCTAGAAGAGGGCAGGGGACGACTCCAACATACGTCAGTCACAGCAGCTGAAAGCGTTTTGCATAATACATCAGGCTCTTCCTTAGGGTGCCCTTTCACCGCGTGAGCCTCAGGCTTCAGAGGGGTGGCAGGGGGGCCCTATTCATCCACTTCATCCCACGTCCTTGCAGGAACCCCATGAGGAACCGAGAACTCTATACCTACCCGCCCAACAGAGGGCAGTCTTGCGCCTCAGGGCTCACACCCAGATCCCATCGTGGTGGGGGCACTTCACCACACTGCCACTCCTACAGCACCTGATTCACTACATACATCCATCCACCCACCCATAAAAAATTCAACCCCCACCACCAGGTGTACCTTGTAGCAGAGTGTGGCCAAATTCGAGGGAGACTCTTCACGGACTGCCCGTATTTCTGCAGCAGGGACCAGGGCAAACACATCCTGGACAGTGGTGATCGTATCAGCCCAGAACTGGTCCCAGAAAGCATCGTCCGTGGCCTCGACAGGCTGTGGGAAAGTAATCAAGTGATTCACATTAGACCTTATTCTAATTCGAGCACTTTGATTAAAGCTTTTTCGTCGTTGGTATAACAGATCCCGCTTGTAAGGCAGGGATATCATACCCTTATCAAAAAAAATCTAGGTACTTAATCTCTTAATCAGTTAACGGTTCAACTGCATATTTGCAGCAAAAGAAAACATCCATGTACGATTTTTAACCTGACAGCTGATCGCGAGAGTCAGACACTCACAACAGTTATATTATATTGCTTCTTTTTATATAGCTAAACAACACGAAGCGCCTCATAGCTCACGGCGAGCTCTTCAGACATTATCCGGAGCCTCTCGTGCATTGATGCCGGTCCACCTTAAGGCACCTGCCGCATTTGGAGGGAATAATCCCTAAAAACCACGTCATCCATCCATCCATCCATCCATCCTTCCAACATCGACAGCTCGTCTGTTTTTGACCAAACGCTATTCAATTAATGTAAAATACATTAACAAATTAACGCTTCGGTCAATGTTTATATGCAAGATAAGAATCCCACTTAAAGCACGACAGCCGAAGCTCGATTTACTTATTATATGCGGCGGGCCACCTTAAAATGACTTCACCGCTTAAGTTTAATTATATAACCGCTTTGTATAAACCATTCACTAATTGCCGGAAAATTACTTAAAAGACGGTAAACCATAAAACGATACATCTCGGTTTATCGACTGTTAAAATTACGAACATTTCGGTCGTGCTACTATTACCTGGCGAGATTCATATCGGAAAATGGCAATTCGGTTTGCTGAGGAAACTCTGGCTGGGATCGTTATAATGAAAATAAAGATCCGTAACGTGGGAAAAACGCGCATTTATTATACAATAGGGAAATTACGGTCCGTTATCGGTCACTTACAGTTACACCGTAGCGACAGCAATTACTGCCTATAAAATTCCCACGAAATTTAATCCTATTAAATCTGGCTTTGTTACAAAATACCACCAATCACCATACGTATAACGCTGCTGTAGGAGTCCAGACATGTAAATCCCCCCGGTTTCCATCCCATCACTGATGTTGCCGTACCATCTGGTGCGTTTTCGTTGCTATTTTTATCCCTTTGCCATAGCGCAGCGTAACCAGGCGCGCGACCCCTCATCATGCGGATGCTTTTATTATAAAGACCATAATGTAAAAAACACCAACCTGCGTTTTCGTCGTCAGCTGTATCACCGCCTTCCTGAAGTTGAGCTTGGAGTCCGAGCCCCCCATTTTGCCTGTGTATATGTGTGCGTGTTTTCTCCTCCGCCCCTGGTGCTCCCTCACGCGCAGCTCCCTCCCCCGCGTGTGCCGCCCTGGCGGAGGCGACGGCCGGAGCGCAAAGCAGGATCCAGGATCAGGCACTTCCGCTTCAGCGCCTCACTGATTACAGTCGCAGTAAATAAATAAAAAATCGTTTATCCCCCTTAAAGCTCCCCCAAGTCAATAAAAAATTAATTTCAAATTATTCTTATAAAACCAAAATATATTTTAACAAGACTTATGTTTATCATCAAAGCAAGTGTAAACTTTATCAAGTGACAACTGTCAAGTATTAATTACACAAAGACCTTAGAGTAAATATACAACGAAACGAAACAAAAAACGTATTCTAATCCCGTCAGTATTTGTTTCCATGTGCAGACGGTCATTACATGTTAACAAATACATAAAAAAACACAGTACTGTAGTCTTCTTAAAGAAATTCTTTACTGGTCAGGCAGTGACACCTGCTGGAAATTGCAGGTAAAACGTGACGAGTTTAACGTTGATATTCTGGTATTGGAAGGACCATGTACTTTTAAGTAGGATACTTAAACACTAGCCTTCTGTCCTGGTGTTCTATGCCAATGCGAGAAACAATAATAATTTAAACAATAATAATTTATAGTAATTAATTTAAAAAGTAGGCACTGTGACTTTCAGTACATCTGGACTAATGTAGAAATACAAAGCTTCCTAGTGCATAGATTCTGTTAGACACGGTGGTGAGAAAAGCAAACAATGAAATACAGACATGATGGCAATCTCCCTACATATCTATGGTGACCTTTTGTTACACCACATCAAACCAAAGTGAGACCAGAGTGAGTCACCACCACCCCACCCTTGCTGGCAGTGGCCAATCAGATTTAGCAAACAGTAAATACAGGTTTCCCATTCCCTGACTGATGCTGTCATACTGGGTCTGGTCACATGACCAATTCATTTAAATCCTTCCTCACAAACAGGTAAAGTAAAATGTTTTCATAGAAGCATATACCATCATATTGGGCACAAGGCACTTCATCACTGGCCACGTTGTTTCATTGGTTCACAGTCGTCCTTTTCTTTCTGAGGTAGTTAAAGAGGCACTATGAGGGATTCTCTGCTGCTAAACATTTTCAGTACAATTCACAATATTAATAGTTTTGCACGTAGCGGTGCACGAAAATCAATGAGCAGAAGACACTTTGGCCAGCAGTGGAAAAGAAAGTGTCTCCGCGCTTCATAAAGCAAACCAAAGTTTGTCAGCCATGGTCTCAAATGCAGACTGAGAAAGGATTTATAAAAAGTCTGTAATTGTTTCAATCTGTCTATCTAAATACTAAAATCTATAGTCCAGACTGATAACATATGTCTGACTGTACTTTCTTCTGAGTGAATATGAGGGAGACTTACACAGACAGTAGACAGCACTGGCTAATAACTGGACCAGTTAGGATAGTCGAATAAGAATGAAAACCAGCAGACATGGCAGTAACAGAAGCTGAGATCCCTGTTCTAAGTGACTGTATCCTGGGTCAGAGGTCAGCCACTTCTTGGGTCAGAGGTCAGAAGTCAACCACTTCCTGGTGCTTCAGTGATATTTTCTCCAACGTTCCTCCTCTTGCAGTGAAAAGGGAGAAAGTTTTACATTAGTAAGTTTAGGTATAATTAGAAAGTGTAATTATACATTTACAGTAATTTTAGGCAGAAGCTTCTGACGCGCAACTTAAACTGATTTCAGTCAAGCTGGACTTCAGATCCAACCTTGTATATAAACGAGTGAAAATGTGACAGAATTTTTAAACAGACTCAGTGACAGACATATAGAAAAAGAACCTTCAACTGAGCAGGTTATATTAGGTGCAGTTTGGGGGTCTTATCCTAGCAGGAAGTGGAAGTCTGTTTATGCGACCACTCAGGGTTCGGGCTGGTGTGCGGTCCAGCAATCAGTGCAGAACATTACTGAAGGACCACAGTGCCCAGACAGTCCCGCTGGATTTACTGTAATGCAATTAACACAACGAATGGGGCTAGGAGGCAGCAGTGTTCTCACTGAGGCGGGGGTAACTCCACACGTAGCTCAGGACACAGTAGGTAGTCAGCAGCATGGCCACCCCACCAACCCCGCCCCTTCGGACGTCGATGTACCGGCTGTAATACCACCTCCAACCTGCGGGGGGCGAGATGCTACATTAGTATGTTTGTACGTATGATAGACAGGTGAACAAGCAGAACACAGTCAAAGCAGAAGCTCACCTCTCTGCAGAGAAGCCACACCAGCCCTGGGGCTCGGCAGAGGTCGTGACATCAGCCACGAAGGCAGTTCGGCAAGCCGCACATCCACAAAGGCTCGCTCTGCCAGACACCCTAGACAGAGAGAGAGGCTTTTAGAAGGGTGCTTCACGCTGATGAGCATCACAGCAGTCCAGCACCAAGCTCTACGCTGCTCAGAAACTCTACATCCATCAGCATTTCGTGGTAACGCACAGCACGAACAACGCCAAAAGTGAGACGCTGTTTTTAGATGGTCATCCGTGGCAAAGGACGATGGAAAATGAGAGATCACACAATTGTTTCAGTATCAGATTAAATAACAGGTCTGAAAGTAACTGAAATCCATTAAAAATGCAAATAAGAACAACAGTACAGGTGACTGATGAGCATTTGTTGGGTTGCAGCATAAGACCAGGCCTTCATTGTAGAAGCTGGAGTGGATGAACCATGAAGCCAAGAGCCAGAGGGCCCATCCATGCAGGCTAGAAGCAAAGGATCACTCGCTGCTGTCCAATCCTACGCATGCACCATTCGTCCGGCCCACTTTACCTTGAATCTCTGCCGCTATTGGCTGAATCTGAGGCGAATGTTTCTGCACATGCTCAGTGCGGCAGGGCCGTCGGGGAAGCATGGAGAAGCTTATACCGCGGTAGGCCAGAGCCAGCTCGGGCATCCACTCCAGGCCTGCGGGACGGGGGCCTGCTGGAGCTTTGGAGGGGTTCAGAGGCGAGGTGTGTGTGCACGCTGGGAGCGAGGAGACCATGGGCGTAGGGACCTTACACATATTATCAACAGCAGACAGAGGTCTTAACTTATGCAGAAGGACAGTCTCTGTAGCCAAGGCTGAAGAATCCAGAGGTTTAAGTCCAAGGACAGCAGGTTTGACCTTGAAGGCCCCTCTGGTGTCTTCAGCATCACCGCCCACACAGAAGAGTGACCCACTTGGGCCTTCAGAGCCTAAAATGCCGCTGGCAGGGGTTCGAGCAGGGGGCTCTGTCTGTGAGGCTCCGGATTTCCTTTCTGCTTCCACAACACTCTGCCTTGATGAACTCGGTGGGGACTCTTGAGCCACAGTCTGTTTCGCCTTGTTCTTCATATCTTTCTCTTTCAGCTTGACTTTCGTTTGCCTGCCCCTTGGGTCACTGGCGGCTTCCCCCAATGCTTCATTGCCCCTGTGTGCGGACCGAAGCAGATTTCTGTTGTCACCAGGCAGATTTCTCTGGGCAGGACTGACTGCTTCTATTCCCCCCTTTCCAAGCTTCGAGGTCATCACCCTCGGACCGCCATTAGACACGCTGGATTTCCTGGACTTCTTTGGGGAGACTTTCGGGGAGAGACCAGTGTTTTTGAGCAGATTTGAGTCAGGGGGCCTCTCTGGTGCGGTCGTCACAGTCTGCCCCATGGAAGAAGTGCATTTGGGAAGAACACCACTGTGAGATGAAGCTGAGGTTTGGCAGCTGTCCAGCTCCTTGGCGATGGGAGCCAATTTGCAGTGAGGGAGGTGAGTTTTCAGCCTTTTGAACAGCCTGCCACAATATGGACACAGCTGCCTTTCAGCTGTCAGCAACTGCTGATCTGCACCGGAAAAACAAGCATAAAAGCATGAACAGGAATGTCTTTGTTACAGCACCATACAAAGGTAAATATATTTTATATTCGATTAATTAAATTTTTAAATCCATTTTAAATGCCTGCTAAATGTGAATTTTGATATTTTATAAAATGTGTTAAATAAAAAAATATTGTTAATTACTGTAATGAGTACAAAAATGTAACGGGATTTTAAAGGTTGATTCGAGATACAGTGGGTGCAGAATATCACAGTCCTGTTTTTAAAAGCCTCTTAAAAATATCATTAATTAAAACGGTTATTTAAGAATAGCACTTTTAGTGGTGAATAATTTATAGACCAGGGCCTAAATTCAGTATAAGTATTTCGCACATTAATCTCATAAATTGCAAATGGATGTCATATTTTAAGCACTGGAGTAAAACATTAAAATCTGCTACCTACCTGAAGTCATGTCTCCATTCATTAATTAGTCTTTATAAAATTATTTATAATTTCATTTGTAAACTTCCGCCACTTAAAAAGAAACTTACTAATGGAAACTTAAGTTATTCTTTATTGTGCAGATAACAGCGTGCCATACATTATTTAAAGCATTAGAATGATCAGTCCTGTCTTCTTAGCTGTATTTGAAGCTGACTGTTGATAACCTGAATCACACGTTTGTCTGCATGTAACATGGCACGCACTGGAAAAGCACGTCATTCAAAGACCATGAGGGTGTCGCTGGCAAATGCCTGACTGAATCGCAACACGAATCTTTACGTAACACCAGAATATCTCTCAGATATTTATATGAAAGGCAAATACAGCAGTTGAGCTCATATGTTTCCTTTCTTTGGCAAAGTGGATTTGTTTATCACAAGGCAGGCTGCGGGTAACCGTGCTGCCGCCGCCGTGCCCGTGCCCGCAGCCGATTGCGACGTGCCCCCGCACGCCTCCTTCCTGGTTGCGCAGCCGTGACGTCATGTAAACAGCAGCAGCTGTGTGGACAGACGGAGGTCCGGGGCCGATCGGGCTGGGGGGCGCATTGGGGCGTGGAGGAGCCGGCACAAAAAGCGCCGCTTTCGCGCAGATCGGCTGCTTTTTTGAATAGGGGTCCTCCTTCTGCTTAGCCATGGACATCTGCGTCCAAGCTTGGGGGATTTATTAAGCCGGGGACGGGGGCGCTTTTTTGCTGAGGAGTCCCTTCGTCGTATTTACTGTTTCACTTTTTTGCTCTGTTTATGCCAATCAGATACGTTTAAACGCAGATCGGCTCGTATTTTGCTATTTACCCTCTCTTTTTGCGTTTGGCCGTCCAGACGGGGAGTTTGCTCTGTGTCGCCCGTCGCCGTCCCCTGTCACCTGTTTTCCGGGGGTCTTCGGCGTTTTCCGGTGGCGCGGACTTCGGTGGACGCACGAGCCTTAACCCAGCGTGCCGTGAGCCGTTTTGGTTTATATTAGTTTTGTTGTTGTTTTTTAAGTCCGGTTGTGCGGAGAGGGCGGATCGGGGCCTAGCAGAGTGACAGTCTCAAGGAAGCCGACACTCAGACGCCGACGGCCAGCTATCGCCGTGCCTCGCTGACGCCTGAAGAAAAGCCCCCTTCCGGGGTTGATCTTCATCCGGCCGGACTGCGAGGGCATCTCGGGGCGATCCGTGATGAAGGACGGCGCTGAGCGGCTGTAGATCGATCCCGGGACCAGCTTTACCCACCGGACCGTGACTGAGGTCTGCCGTGGGCGGCAGGGAAGCTCTTCATCTTAGGGCTCGGACGGGCGGCCGGCATCGGCTGGCCAGCGATTTAGATGTTAACAGAAAACAGGTAAATTCCACATTTAGTTCTGTCTCCTCGGCTTCTGTTGGTGGTGGACGTGTGCAGTTATTTATGGCCCAGGGTTTGCCTTATTATACATATTTATATGTAATCGCTTATATATGCTGTGTTGCGCGCTGTGCTCGGGTCGTGACCGTGTGTCTTATGACAAACTGGAGTATTTTCCCTGCCGGAGGTGGCATGCATTTCGCCGTGAGGAGGCCCGTCTCGGCCGGCCTGCTCTCCTGTCACGCCGGTGTCGCGCTGACGAAGATGAGCTGTATGTATAAATAAAATCGGTCACGCCGTGCCGTGACTCATCCGCGCCTTCATGGAGTCATGGGCCAGGTGGCGGGGCCTAATCGGGACTGTCAGCTGGCTCCCTGTGCCACACCAGGGCGCATAACGGGGGTCCGGTCTGTAATTACTCTCCCCTGGTGGTGCTGTGTATTTTGAGCGCCCTGCTGACGGCCTCACAGTGGCGCCTGGCTGCGTCTGGCCGGGTGCGCGTGAGCCCGCGTGTGTGTGCCCGCGCCCGCACGCGCGTGCCTGAGTCCTGCAGGTGCCTACAGATGCCCAGGCTGGTATGCAGTGCTTACCTGAGTGCTCCCCTCCCCCATCCTCCATGCTTGTGCGCCCATTACAGGAAACGGCGGCGCAGCTGTGGCAGCGACGACAGCCAGACTCTACCGCAGGCAAAGAGGTCAGGGGGGTCTCACCCCCTGTTCACCGAGCTGGGTCACGATGCCTGGGACTCTGAGGTGAGCTCCTGCCCCCACACACACAACCGCGCTCCCTGCTGCATGCTGAGAGAATCTTGTCTTGTCTTTCTGAGAGGTGCATAGGCAATGCAGAGGTATCAGTGCCCCTCCTGCAGACCAGCAATCTCTCAGCCCCCCCCCACCCAAAAAAGGGCGTCACTTTGTAGTGCTGAGTTTTGAGCGATGGCAGGACAGCTGGGTGTCCCTGTTTGGAAGGCTGGCCCCTGACATCTCTCAGGACAGGGCAGACGTGTCTTGGCTGGGTCGCCAGGTCTCATTTCGGGCCTTGATTTCCGCTTAACAGTATGTGGAGGAGTCATTCTTAGCACTGATACCCCTGTCAAGGGCTGATTAAAATACAAGGGTTTATGTTTATTTAAAATTGATGTGCTTGATGCAGTATTTAATCAGATTTGAGTGTAACAGTTTCTGCTGTAGTCTGTGCCTTGTCTTGTGGAGAAACCTGAACATTCACTACCTTATTGTCATATCAGGTTTTGTAGTTGCAGGATAAAGGATAAATATTGGGGTTTACGAGGCGTGTTTATTGATGCCGAGATCCGCCCCATGTTTCCCCCTGTTCGCCACTGTCTCTGAACGTGTGCAGTCGTGCAGCAGTGACAGCAGCGTGCTCAGCAGTCCGGAGCAGGCCAACGGTGGCACCAGCACCAACGTCGGAGGCACTAACACCCAGTGCCCGACAGACAACAGGGGGAGCCGGTCCACCCCCGGGCCCTGCAGCCCGGCCGGCCCCGCCCACCACGCAGAGGAGCCGTCCGTGAGTCTGGGTTCCTACCACCACATCAATCGAATCCTGCGGGAGGCTCATTTTGCCAGCCTGCAGACCCGTGGCCACCAGGGGGCCTCGTGACGACCCCCCCGCCCTGCACACACACCCTGCTGGAGAGGACCCGACCTGAACCTCGCACGACTTCCTGTGCTCAGCCTAACAACTTCCTGTTTTTCAGCTAATTTAGTCTATACAGCACTTACTGGTTTTGTTTTTGTTTTGTTTTGCTTTCTTTTCCCATGCGTGAGTGGGGATTGTGCTCTCTGGTGTAATATCTCAACATGGGTGCTAATTCTAGGAAAAACATTAATGTGACCATTGTTTGCAATAATAACAGATACTGAAATGTGTTTGGGCAGTTTTTTGCATTTGTCAAGCTGGGTGAGAGTGGCTAAGGTTTGGTGTTGGGTTGGTGAGCTTTTCTGGACAGCCGATCCAAGTTTTGTTTGGTAGGTCTGGTTTGTTTCATGTGCAAATGTCAGTCAGACAGCCAAATGCCGATAGGCCGATGGGAAAGGAGTGGGTGGTCCTGATAAAGAAGGGGCAGGCCACTTTTAAACTCCACCCACTGGCTCTGCGTGTAATGCTTCTCATTTTAGTGAATTCTAGCCAAAGCTGTTTGCCTTTAGCTTAGAGTACTGTATAGTGGTCAGAAGTTAATTAAAAAATAATTTAAAAAAAACACTTCGGATATTAGGGTTCCACATCAGCACATGGAAAAATAAGGTTTTGGAGGACTTGGTGTGAGCTTTAAGCATCTGCCCTGTGGGAGGCGCTATTGAGTATCTGCGAGTGTGATATGGAGGCAGACCCTGGTGGCTCTTTGCCGCTGTTCCAGTTCCTGTTTAGGGGGGAACATTTCAAGGCGAGCCGCATGGGGCTGTTGCATGTTTTCAGCTGGGATTTGCACCCCCCCCCCCCCTCCCCTCATAGCACCTTAGCCATAATGCTCCAGTAGAGGGGACTGTGGTGCTGATGCTGAAAGCTACCCCGACAATGCACCTCTCCCCAGTAGTGGCGTAGCAGAAGGACCCAGAGTGCACTGGGGGTGTTGGCTTGTCTGTAGTAAGACAGCCAGGTGGGGATGTTTGTGAGAGGATTGTAAACCTGTCAGCTGACTGGGGCGATAGGGGTTGTCTGCCTGACCACACGCACAAAAGTTGTAGCACTCGTGCTGTTGAATGCCAGTGGCCCATGATTTCACTGAAGTCCAACAGTCCCCCGGGCAAAGAAGCCACCCAGATGGGATCATAAGGGAGGCGTGGCTACTGCAAATTATACTGTGCAGAACCATAGATGCTAACATTAATTGGATGGTCTGCCAGCAGCCAGGCAGGTAAGCATTTGTCCATCCAGCCGATATTCAGATCAGCATGTCTGCCCGCACAGCATTGATAGAACCCTTATCCCTTTGACCAATCCCGTTTCACAAGGTGCTCACACAGGCTCCGCCCCCCTCCCCTATCAGCACTCTGTGCTGGCCTTCCCTGTCACTGTGTTCTGTATACTTGTTGGGGTGGGGGAGGGTTAAATTTAAAAAGCAGCATTTGATTATTCATGTTTTGTATTTACAATTGTACATTGCCTTTTGGCCTACATTGAAGTTTAGGATTTTTTTTAAATCCATCTCTTACATTTGAAAATAAAATTTAAATTTTTGGTTTTTAAAATCTCTCCTCTTTTGTAACTGGTTGAACCCAAGTCTGTCTGTCTCACATATTTTTTGTCAGAGTGTTTTAGCACAGATTAGCCCTGATGGTTTTTACATTTCGATCCCAGTATATTGCAGTAGGGGTGTCTGTTACTCACCCAAGCCACATTCTTCCATGTAAAAGTCCTCCTTCAGCATATTGCAGTTACCTGTATGGACTAGCATTCATAATATACTAACACACCACAGCTCTCTCCTGCCTCCTAGCGGTTTGTGATGGCAGCACGTTTGTCATATAACCCAGGGGTGGCCAATCTTATCCAGAAAGGGCCACTACAACTCCGTAATTAGATTACTAATTAGAGGACTGACTGGCTGAAGAGTCATCACTCCTAAAGGTTATCCCAAAAACCTGCACCCACACCGGCCCTGTGCTGATGAGACTGGACATCCATACAAAGGCATATAACTTGAGACCAAAAATGTCTTTCCAGATAATTTATTCTAAAAGTGTTTTCTTTACCGAAGTCTTTGCAAGCAAAATATTTTTCTCAACTCCCGCATCCACAAACAAGAATTTGTTCGTTGACAGGAAATGCTGTTAGTCCCTATATATAGACAGGAAACATGAACTGTGGAAGACTAAAATGGAGAAAGGGCATATTTCACACCACATAGCCTGTAACCATGGAAGCCTTATGGTTGCCAAGACACACGGAGGATAGCATATCGACAGGGCCCTTCCGAGCAGTTTGCCTGGTTAACTTGGCTGCCGCCCCTTAGTGGTGAACCTGAGGTAATCAGGGTGGCTGGCTTGAGAACTGCCACCCCTCACCTCTGCCTTTCTGTGGGGTAATATGCATGACGGGGATGGCCGCAAAACAGGATTTCTTTCTTAGCCGGATAACTTGTCGGATTTAAGGTAGTCTGGTCTAGATGTAAGGGAACAAAAGATAATGTCCATTTAGGTCAGACTACCTTAAATCCAACTAGCAATTGGACTAAGCAAGAAATCCTGTTTCGTGGAACACAACACCCCCCCCCTCCCCCCAGTGCTGCTTGCAGGGGTATTTCCAAAACCTGCAGGAGTCCAAACAAACACTGATGAAATGTGAGCAAAGACGACGGCCCCCCAACCCATCGAGGACGCAGAGTAACGACGGTCAAGAAACAGAAGTGCTCCACAGTTTGGAGTCACCTTCAAAGAAAGGCAGGTTTTGTGAATTAGAACTGTTACAATAACATGGTAAAAATAGTAACGGAACAGAAGGACGAGGAGGGTGATGCGGCCGACAAGGTGTCTCCAGCGGCGTGATCCCCTCTGTGCAGGAATCCGCATGGTGGGTGAAGCAGCCCCCCTGCTAACAGTAGCCATGTAGGGTTTCACAGGCTTCCCTGTCTGGCTGCAGTCTGACAAACATTTGTGGTGCAAATACGCAAAATAATAATAAACCCTGATTTATCATCTTAGTGTTCAGGTACAGTGCATTCTGCTTTCATTAACACCAGCAATGTGGGTATCTCCCATCCTACGTGTTCAGGAAGGAAAAGGCAGAGAGCTGCTGGGAGTCCGGGGGGGGAGTGGACCTGCCAGGTTGGTGCCCCGGCGACGGCCGCTCTCCGCTGCCCCCCACGCCTGCCGGCGGAGCTGGGGGGCACACGTGCTTGCTCCTGGTCACCAGCTCCATGCCGCTGAAGAGAGACGGCCTTCCTGCGGCAGCGGCAGAGTGGAGGCCTGCCTGCTCATCGTGGTCCTCGAAGTCAGTAGGCCGCAATAGCTCAGGTTCTGACATCTCGCTCGGGGCCTCGCGGCCGGTGCTGTCCGTCTCCGGCCTCCCCCTCCCAGCTGCTGAGGCAGCCTCATTTTGGCCGTCCCCAACCACTGGGTGCGGCGCCCCCGCCTGGCCATCTGAGGCTGTGCCTAGGGAGAACACAAGGGCTCCAGGCAGCTTGGAGACGCTGTCCAGTGGGGGTGGGTCGGTGGTGGTGGGGCAGGATGCAGTGTCTGGTCTGACCCCACCCATCAGAGCCTCAAACTGCCTGAGGAGCTGGGAAACACATCCAGGTCAGAGGTCACCAACACACACAGATGTAAAATAACTTCTAAGGTACTCCTCTTTGTTCAGCATCTTAACTTGTGCTCATCACATTTTTTAATCTTTTCATTGAAAAAAAGTCTGACATATTCAGCTTTTGTTAAATAAAGTGGGTGGACCAAGTAATACAAACACTTCCGGTTACTGTTTTGAGGAAAAGTAGCATTTCCTGGAACACTACAGATGTAAACCAAGTCCTCGTCCATCTTTTCCTCAGACTTACCTTTGTTGCCTTGGTGCAGACGGGGCCTGGTGGACCCTCACTCAACCGGACCAGACACTTGTGTGTGGCACCAAACATGTGGTCCAGGGACAGCAGGTCAGAGGACATCAGGCAGGCGATGGCACACAGCGCCCTCTGGTGGCCAGAGCAGCAAAGCACATGTCAACACAACTCACACCGAACAGGTGGCATTCTGTATTACAACTCCAGAGCTCAAGGGCTTCCTTCTGCACTTTTTAAAAGCTTATTTTACACAACAACCTAATATCTCTTCATCTAACAAAAGTATTAGCTGAGGGCTATCACTGTGAACGTGTTACACCAGTTATCCATCCTGTAATGGTTTCATTTCAATAGCTTAAGGTAGAGTATCATTGATTATTTTGTAGTACTGATAATCCACTTCTGGATTATTACATTTTTGCTTCACAAATGATGAAAAAACTGCCATTAATGATACATAAACACACTTGCAATACATTTATATAATTACAGATTTTCCTTTGACTAAAACAAATGAGGAAATTCAAATCTAGTTTTAACTTGACGTCACTTGTCACTCTGTCCTTTGACGGCTCTTGAAGCTAATGAATTACGCAGGGAAAGAGTAGAGCGTAGTCCGCTCTGGGGTCACGGCGCCTGGCGCTCTGCCATTGTACCATTTGGACCAAGTGGATGGGCTCCGGCAACCTTTGGCACAGCAGCTGCAGTACCACCTCGCAGTTCAGTATGGCGCACCTGGGTCGGGACAGATGCATGATGGGAGAAGACGTAACCATGACCTGAAACATTAACGGAATGACCAAGCTAACTAAATGACACGTCCCCCCCCCCACAAGAGACTGACTCTTTGATGAAGTGCTGGGACTCCTCCCTGGACAGGAAGGCCTTGGAGCCTTCGGTCAGGCTATTAATGAGCGCCACCTCCTGGCCACAGTCCCCCGGGTGCATGGCCTCGGCCCTGCGGACACAGAGGGGGCGGAGTGACGGGCATGTGCGCTGCATGGCGGTCACACACCGGCGGGCTTTGAAATGGACACCCGTACCGCTCTGATAGGTCCCCGCTCTCCCGGCTGGCCCCCGATTGGCTGTCCGTCCCAGACCTGCCGCTGCTGCCCACCAGCGACGCCCGGCTGGCATTGCCGTTCTCCTGGGAGGAGTCGCGGGAGCTGTGGCCGCTGTCTGTGTCCTCCCAGCCCCCTCCTGCCAGGCCAGGACACCTCGGAGCTGTTGTGGGGGGGGGGGAGGAAGGTCACCATTGCCGGCGACCATGTTGTCTAGGTAACCGCACATGTTGGCATGACACGTTTTTTTTTTGGGGGGTGGGGGTGTAGATCAGAGGGGCCATACATGCGCCCACCTTATCATTAGCCAGTGATATGTTTTAAATCGGTGAGTGACAGGGAAGGTGCCCAATCGGCTTTCATCTGGGGCCCCTATGTTCATCCCGGCGTCTTACTGAGCACGTCAGTGTGTTAAACTTACCCTGTGTGCCCCTCGATACACCACGTAGGGTAAAACCATGTAACCATGTATTTCTGAGTATTCACAACATCTTTTATTCATTATTATGCACTTAATATTACAGAAGGTAAGATCATCTGCTGAATTAATAAACATGAATGTGGGGCAGAGGCGTAACTTGAGCCCAGACACCAGTGTCTGTATGTGCCGAGTGTTTGATTGAGGTGTCGTGTTATTATGGGGGGGGGGGGGGGGCACATCTAAAAGAACCGTGATGAAGAACCTTCAGCACTGCATGATGCCCACATGATGCCCGCAGCTGGGTCTGCTGCAATGCCATTAGCACCATTTCTCTGAGGTCTGGTAGTATGACGCTTCCCCCCCCCACTCACCTTTCAGCCCATGGGGGGGGAGGCTGTAGGCACATGCTGGAATCGCCACCTCCACCGCGACAGAGGGCACTGCCACTGCCTGGTAGCGGTTGTCACGGAGTCGGATGCCGGGGTGCTCAGCCGGCGGGAGCACGGCGCTGGCCACCACCTCAGCTGCCTTCTGGATCTTGTCCAGGAACCCCCCACCTGCCAGAAGCAGGAAGTGACACCATTACGGGTCACGTGACCATGCTAGATGCATGGACAGGGAGGTCATTTAACATAAAACACCCTGGGATTCTACAGGAGACAGTGACAGGAGATTAATCACTAACCCAGTGCATGCAGAGGCTCAGCTGACCCTGAATGGACTGATAGACAGGCAGGCAGGCAGGCAGACTCAGGCAGACAGACTCAGGCAGACAGACTCAGGCAGACAGACTCAGGCAGACAGACTCAGGCAGACAGACTCAGGCAGACAGACTCAGGCAGACAGGGAGACACACACAGGCAGGCAGGCAGGCAGACACACTCAGGCAGGCAGGTGGGCATACATATAGGATGGTGGACAGACAGGCAGGCGGGCAGACAGGCAGGCAGGCGGGCAGACAGGCAGGCAGGCGGGCAGACAGACAGCCACGTACCTGAGGGATGCTTCCCAGGGCTGTACCCGAATCCTTGCATCCCCGACGTTATTGCCGACTCGGAGCCCATGCCTGGGGAGGGGGACAGGGACAGGAGTCAGCGTCACCTACGCTGTCCACTCTGCGTAAAGGCCGGTCCGCTGGCTGCTACATTCTGACTGCAGTTTGTAATCCCTGCCGTGAGCAGCTTCGGGGGTGTGGCAACTCTCACCCATCGGGGGTGTGGCAACCCTCCGCGGAGACGGAGCGGCCTGCGGGGACACGCTGTCTGTGAAGAGTTGGCTGGCCAGCTCCTGGAGGAGGAGGTGCAGGAGAGACACGGAGTAGAGCGTGTGTGTGAGAGTGAGAAAGAGGGAGAGAGGGACCGGGTGAGGAGAGCACCATGCTGTCTCCACAAGCAACAGGCAGGCTGTTACTGACCCCACAGTAACCAAAAGAGCAGAGAGCATGGAGGACACTGGCACACGAGGGCCACAGACACTTAAGGTCTGCAGAGGATCTTAACATGTCAGATGATGAGAAACATACACAGCGGGGACTGACCTGTGCAGCAAGTCGCACTCTCTGGTACAGCGCCGCGCCATGGATGGGGTCTGGGGGCCCACTGTACACTGGGGGAGGCAGACCCATACATTCAGAAGGTTCTAACCTCTGCTGTTAGATACAGGGTAGCCCGAATGGGGTGACAGCCCATCACGGGGCACTCATGCAGGCATGAAAATAGTCATACGGTCCATGCAGCTGTTAAAGCGACAGACAGGTGTATGAAATGCAACAATATCCTACCTAGTCTACAGTCATTATGCATAATGTTTTATGCTATCAGTTATGAGAGTAGGGTTAAAAATTCTGGGAATTTTCCATTGATTCCCATAAATTCGGTAATTCCCATGTTTCCAAAATTCCTGAATTTAACTTCCCATTGAATGGAAAGTTTCTAGAAAGTTTCTTTGCAACCCTACACAACAGCAGAGCGGCATGTGTTATAGTCACCGCCAATACCATCCCACCTGTCACTTCCTGGATGAAGGTGGCGTTCCGGCGGAGTTCCGTCAGGAAGTGAAGAGATCCAGTAACACAGAGATGCTGGAGGATCTTCAGCACCTGAAACGTTCGAGGAGAGCCAGCCAGAAACCTGTCAATATCTGGAAACCACTTCCACACACAGAGAGTCCCTTTTCCCTGCCTGAAGCTAAGGACCCGCTCACCTTGAGCTTCACGTGACAGGACTCTGTCTGCAGCCGCTCCAACAGATACTCCAGCAAGCACTGACAGCAGCCCACGGACTCATGGGAGATCTCTGTCATGCTGGTCAAGATGCATGTCAGCACTTGAGGTCCAATTCAAATACTGCCAGCACTCTCTCTTTAAATAATTCTAACAGCTTTTATTTGGCAGAAAGGTCCATTAAGTGCAGCTACATTAAGAATGTCGCTTTCACACGGGAATATAGTATTATACTGCTGCATATATGATGAATAGTTATATTACACTGATATCTGCAAAGGATACTTCCGATTTCTTCGAACAGATAACCGGGGCAGGGCGTTTCGTCATCTGCCGTGGCCTTCATCAGAGTGGGCACCTATGACATGCATCGCATAGTCAGGACTGACCGGCTGTCCCGAATCTCTACCCTGGCGCGACCTCGGGGGGACCCCCACCCCCCAAGCAAAGCCTTGAGAAACACTGACATTACGGGTCAAAATGAAGCGCGCAGACTAACGTAGAGCCCAACAACATGCCGCTTCGAATGGTCAACCAGAAAGTTTGAACGGAGAGCATAATTATACGGTGTGGACGTGGTGACCAAGCCGCGGAACGTAGTTATAATAAGCAAGCAATTATCCGCACGGAGGACTTATTGGGATGGATCTGTAATCTTGCTTGGCTAGTTATAAGAGCATTAAGGTCAATAATTAATTAAGACACCTTTACATGTAAAAACAATCAATGTGGCTCGAACAAAACTAGCATTTTAATTAAAATGAACAGTCGCCGAACCTACTTTTTGAAGGAAAGCCAGGCGTTCCATAAGGGTTGCCATGATGTTGCACTGTCAGAACAGTCCGATCTCCCATGGCCTGTGGGCAGGACCAGCATGAACAGTCAGCCAAATAAAGACCGGAACGTCAGCATCCTTCAATGTGATTGGGTACTTGAGATCGTAATAGTTGTGGCGGCCTATGGAATTACTGATTGACGTCCGCTTTACCTATCGGAACAGGCCATTTTGTTCCAGGAGGTGGGACCTCAAACTCCAGACCGACATCATGGCGACGTCCATATGGATGGGTGGTAGGTAAACAGAAGGCGCTCTCTTCTGCACGAACCAGGTGTCACCCGGTGGTTAAAGCAAACAAAAAAAGTTTTTTCTCATATATGCATCATTTAAACCCGATAAATTGACGTCCAAGCAAACTATTCGTTTCGTTAATCGAAAAGGCACAAATCAAAAGCTAGCTGGCATAGCACAATGTCAGGCGCGAACGTATGGACGCGAAGTCGGGAGAGAATGAAACGATTACCGGAGCTGTTTGCCCAGTGTGGCCCAGAGGTGAGTCGACTTCTGGCTTCTGCCAGTACGAGCTCAGAATATAGCTAGCATTTTAAATGAGACTATCTGAAGCTGTCATAATAAAAGTCCCTAATAGCGTACTAAAACATTTCTAATGCAGGCAACAGCTTACGGGAAATGCGTGACTGCAACCACCGCAAGTAAAGAGGAGCTGAGAAAGGACCTTTGCATAAGAGAATTTGAGGCACTGAAAACTTGTATACTTTCTGCGGTAAGCAGTTAAGCTACCTTTAACTGCTCCGTCGTCACTCATCTATGATCAGGCAGCTGCTGAAGAACAAATGCGGCTGAAGAAACTAAGGCTGGGAAACTGATCCTAGATCAGCTGTTCAGTGCAGTGCTGGAGCTGTGGAGCTGTATTTAGGACAAGTTAATGAATAAGGGCACCAATGACCTAGTCCAACACTCCAACACGACAGTTTAACTGTTGTCAAATGCACTTCCGGATTTTTAACGGATTTCAGTAAATAATACAGAAAAACCCTTATAAACATAATTTTTAGCTTTCATAATTTAATCAAATGCTTAGAAAAGCGATTCTGTAATTTCTCAGTTATGACACCCTAGGCGAGGTGATTTTATGCGGCTCTATATAGAGAATTTCCCTATAGTATAATGTATCTGTTTTTGTACACTTACAGAAGGTTAGGTTACAGTGAGGCTACAGTAACATCCTGCACTAGGCGCACACCTCTCTGTACAGTGTAGATACGTCAATGTTCAGCATCTTACACAGATTCTTTCCAGACGCAGCACCTTGTTCACATCTGTCATTTTCTGACAGGCTAAGAAGACTGTGAAGTAGCTACCTGCTAAAGCCAGTGTCCCCTATTGTAAGAAGAGCGCCTCCCACTGGATGTCAGTGTCATGGCATCGGATCAGCTGTCACTGCTGCACGCGACGCACCGACATTCCTGAAAAGGACAGTATAGGCAGTAATCTCAGCTTTCATATGAGGCGACATTTCTGTACAGGTGTAAAGTGTAAATATAATGTACTGTGTGGGTGTAAGATTGTTCCGGTTGTAAAGCGAAAGCACTCCCAAGACGTGCATTTGAAATGGTTGGCCAAATGAAATAAATTGTAGTTTACGCCTGAATCCTGCTTTGAATTAGGCCCGGAAAGCTCTGTATGTGTGCCGTGTTCTCATTGATTTTCATTTCGGCGCCCATGTTATCAGATGAGGGCGGCACGCTGCCTGTGTGAGACGCAGAGTCACCTGGGGAGCTGGACTGGCGCCTGTTTCTCATTGTCATACTGACATCATTACCAGCAACATTACATGACCGTCACCTTTCACTATAGTTTCAATCTCTGGTTATATATCACATACATGAAAAAATGTAAATATTAATTTCAACCATCTTGGCACTTCCATGTTATTAAAGGAGAAATTAGAGGCTGCCTTTGTACCAGAGCAGACAACCCAGTCTTGGCTATAATTATAATTATTATGTCGATAAGTTAACAGAACGTGAGGTGAAGTGCAGTAGATTTCAGGTATGCTATCTAGCTCCAAGTGAGGGTACACAGAATAACGTGACTGCTTGCTGGTCAACTTTACGATCTTTTCTAACTTCAAATATGCTATCATTGGTGGTCGTTATCAGAGGCATGCTCATTGTAGAAAGATGGGGCTGGCAGTGGTGACGCGCACCTTGCATCCGGTGCTGGGTCACGGGGGCGGCAGCCATACGCGCTGAGATATGAACCGCGATGTTCAGGACGGACACATGAAAAGCAGCTTAATTGATAGGGGACGCGACCTGCAGCCGGACTCCAGGCAGACTGATTACGCTGCGCCGTCTCATTAGCGGCTCCGCTGCGGGGCCCCGCACTCCCTCGTTAGCGAGATGTAAATGGCGGCACGGCCGTAAAACCCGTCACTAATGACTTGTGACAGGACTTTAGCTCGGAGAGCTTGGAAATTAGAACTGGCCGTTTGGGTTGTTTTTTAACGTCAGACTCTGCCTTTGAAGGGCGATACCCTGGGACGGCCTGTTTTTAATCATTTTTGTCTCACCGACTCGCTAATGATGGTTTACAATTCACCAGAGGATGGATTCTACCAATTCCTGCCTTTATTCTTCGACGAGGGGAGTTTTTTTTTTTTTTGTCTTTTTAATGACGCATATTTTGCCAAGAAGGTGGACAATCTTCACGGGCTTTCCATCTTCCCTCCAGCGGGTTTTTCTCGTACGTATGAATGGCCACCTTAGATTAAAAGAAACTTAAAAAAAAAAAATCAGTGAGAAACTGACAATCACCCCTATAGCTACAATTTCATAGAGAATAATAACAGGATCAAGCATTTTTAAAGAACATTATTTATTGAGATCTTTGTTTTAAATTAGTTTTTCAATGCTGTAGGACTCAAATACAGTTTATCACCTAATCACAGGACTTTCTCCATTTACAAACGTCCTTTTTTGGTAACTTTGTGCGGATCATTTGGTTTTCTATGAAACAACATAGAGAGGCCAATTTTCAGCCAAACCATCACAGATGCTCACAGACACACTAAACACTACATATGCTTACAGTTTGTCCCTCAACAGCAGTTCTTGGGGGGCAAAGTTAATTATGACCTTATGAATTGAAAGTGAATCTGTCTGGATCTCTTGGAATGTCTAGCATGTTCTAATGTGTACATGCACACAACAAACAAAAAGAAATGTTTACATGATGACACAGGCACTTAAAGGCAGAAAGCCCCCAAACACCGTAACAATAACAGGCATGGGAAACACCCCATTTTACACAAGTCCCTGAAGCACAGTGTATAAATGTACATTTATATTAAGGCACAGGGTGGAAGAACATTCAGAAGAAGAGAATGTGGAATGCTGGGATACTGGAGGTGCTGGATGCTACGGCTTGAAGGGAAACTCCATAGAACACCGCCCCCCCTCACCCCAGCGACAAATCTTCTGTTCAGTCTCATCCCCTCTGGAGATGCACCCAACTGTCCTACAGTTTAGGTGTGAATCCAAGTACTCAGCTGGTCCTGTATTTACACTGGAATATTCAACATTGTACTGGAAACGATTACTCTGCAGGGGAGTGCATGTGAAATTCAACGATGACCTCAAAAGGACTGTGATCCTTTGAAAAACGAGAGGCGTAACATTTAAATAGGAAGAGTCAGACTAAACGAGCCACTGCAGCACTAATGAGAATATTTAAGTTCTTAAACTGACCTAACTCAAGTAGACTGATGTCTGACATAATAAAACAAATCCTAACAAATCAAAGCAGCCCCCCTCCTTGAAAGCAAACTGCACAGAGTTTCATAAAGCTTTTGGTCCTAAATCGCTCCTGGGTGTAAAATACACAGATCGACTATAAAGCAAGATCCGTTATAAAAATATCAGTGATTGAAGGTCTTTGGAAAAATAGGAGATATCCAGGTGGGGGGGAGGGGGACAGGGAGGTAACCCAGGGCTCAGAAATACAGGATGCAGTCATACTGCATCAGGTGACGTCACGTGAATCAGGTCGTGGCGAACCAGCCACCTGGGGCAGGCGGGTTTACAGATAAGTGCCACAGCTTAAGGCAAAGTCACGGAAGGGTTCAGTCACTGAGCTATGGAGAAGTGGCGTGTGGCGTCCGTGCTCGGGGCTCGGACTGGACGAAGACCAGACAGGAGATACCAGGTGTCAGGCTCCAAAGAGCAAGGAGTAGAGCCGCTGATCTCCTGCGAGCTGCCACCCGCACCCCAGCCGACCTGGAGGGAGAGGGCAGAGGACGCACGGCCCAGACAGGAAGGGAGAGACCCCCCAGGAGGAAGGGAGAGACCCCCCAGGAGGAAGGGAGAGACCCACCAGGAGGAAGGGAGAGACCCACCAGGAGGAAGGAGAAACCCGAAGTCCCTCTGACCCACGCGTCCACACACAGGCCCCCTCCCCAGGGTCCTCCTGCTGAAGGGCCACATGTGAATACTAAAAACAGCTGTGTGAGGGAGGAGGAGGTGGAGGAGCAGGAGGAGGTGGAGGAGCAGGAGGAGGTGTTATCTCTCCTTTTCAGTGTGTGTGGCCTCTTTGATTTGCCGGGTGTGGACCAGTGCCCCCCCCAGGAGCTGTCCCTCCAGGGCAGCGTGAAGATCAGATCCACCCAGTTCCAGCAGGGGCTCCAGCCCTGGGACACCCCCGGGCCCAACCTCGCGTCGCCTCCTCTTCAGGTCCAGCTCCTCCAGGTGATGATTATCACCCTCCTGGGCCTCCTTACTCACAGGGCCCCCCTGCTCGATGGGCATCTCCTTCCTCTCCACCTCTGCCTGTGATTGGATGCTTTGCTTCAGGTCTCTTCCACCCTTTTTGATTGGCTGGTCCTCCCCTTCCTGTACTCCACCCGCATTCTTGGCAGCACCACCTGGGGCCTCGACGACAGGCTGCTGTGGGGCAGCCCCCTCGTGGAGCTCCAGCCCCGGCCCCTGTTCTCCCCCCACATCTTTTTGGCCCCTCTCCTTCTCCGGCTCATTGTCCACCTTCTTCTCCTGCTTTTCCAGCTCCCTGTTAATCCTCTCCACCTCCGGATGGTCCACAGCCCCCGCTTTCACCCCGGCCCCGCCAACGTCACCCCCCTGTTTGATCTTAGGTTGGGCGTCGGCCTGGGCTTCTCCTGGGGGGGGCTTCTGTACCAGTGGTACCCCCCTGGCCCCCATCTCCTTTCGTGGCTGTTCCACAGCCCCGTCTACAATCACCTCCTGCTTCGCAGGCCTGGAACTGGGCACTTGGGGATCGGGGTGCATGGCGCCCCCCAGAGGTCCAGCCACCCCTTCCTTCACCACCTTATTGGCTGGCTGAGCAACAACCTCTTGCACATGCTCCTGAGTATCTGGGCCAATCTCTTTGACCTTCACTCCTCCATCCGCAGGCTGCAGCTTCTCCTTCCGGTTCTGCTCTGCCTCTGGGTCTGGCTGTCCTTCTTTGGGGGGGAAACAAACATGGATCTCAGTGCCTAAACATTACTCTTTGACTGTAGCCCCACCCTCTGTGTGGGCGTGCATCTGCTCGCTGCGGCCGCATGCTGGTGCTCACCTGCTCCTCTTTGCTGCTGCCCCCCCCCTCCGCCCACCCCCCCCTGCTGCTGCTTCTCCTTGTGCTGCTCCTCGAAGGCGGCTAGCAGCTTCTCCTGCTGGTCCAGTAGCTTCTGTTGCTGCTCCTTGATCACCTGCAGGATCTCTGCATGGTCCAGCTGACCCTCTGGATGACAGGAGGGGGGCGTAAGAGAGCCAACGTGAGGGTCATGCCAGGGGGGGCCCGGCCCTCAAGCCACTCCTAGCATTCCATCTCCTATTCTCACATGTATTGCCCCCACCCCCAACAGTGACTTTAGAAATTGTAACTGCATCATGGTTTGCATGTTTACTTCCTCTAGGCAGAGTTGTATAACTCAGGTCCAGAGAGTTAAAGTCCAGACCGGGATTTTGTTTCAACCAACCAGTTGAGCAGTCACAAAGAACTCAACTGGATGGTTGAAACAAAATCCCGGTCTGGACTTTAACTCTCTGGACCTGAATTACCAAACTCTGCTCTAGGGCATCATTTCTGAACCTGGTTCCTTGGGAACCAACAGTCTACATTTTTGCTCCCTCCCAGCTCCCAACATACCTGTAACAGTGTTCTTGATTAGCTGTTAGTTGGGGGGGAGCAAAAATGTGGATTCTCTGGGGGTCCCAGAGGACTGGGTTGGGAAACATCGCTCGCATTGGGAGGGTCCCTATACAACAGCTGAACTGGAGAGCAGTGGGAAATCATGGAGAACACAGTCCACCATGATGTCACTGCCTGACACCTAATCATCTGAAGACATGAAAATTGCAGGACAGTGCAGCTTCCAAGACGGAGAGCCAATGAGGCCTTTGCCAAGCAGCAGAAGCAGATGGAAAAGTCCGTACTTGTACCGCGCCGTTTACTCGCTGCGGCCGGGTTCCGGCGCAGAGCAGGCGGAGAGGGGAGGAGAGACCAGAAGGAGAGAAGTGAGCAGGAGAAAGTAGGAGTGACAAGACATCTGCAGAGATCAGAGAGAGAAGTCAGACTCCCACCACTGGCGCTCAGAGCACAGGCAAAGGGTGACGGAGCAGAGCCTGCATCGCACAGAGAAACGTGATGCCTGTGTCACCCCTGTGTAATTCCTGGGTTTCTCCAGAATTAGTGGCAAAATAAAATAGTGCAGGCTGTGTGACACACTCATATAGCTTACGTTTGCTGTCACAGACGTGGAGAGCAACAGCGACCCAGCCACCCTAGAATTATACAGTCAGAGCAGTCGGGGACGGCCTGTGGTTTTTTCACTGCATTCCGTTTGGGTTATATGGGGTGCCTGAACCAATCTTTCATTCTGCTCCAGAACAGCAGTGATCAGAGAGGCCCAATGAAGAGCCTCCCCAGGCGAGCCGCTTGCTAAATGTGCCTTTTCTGGGGGGTTTTTTCTTGTTTTCTGGGGGGTTGTAGAGCCTGCAGGTCTGTTATGTGGTCAGTGAGGGACTGTAAAGCACCACATTGCCCTCCAGCTGCACAGCGAGCTTAAAACGGCCTTGAAGCTTTTTGTCAAAGCCTGAAATAAACAGAAATGGCCCATCTGATTCCTCAGATAAGAGGGAGAACCCCCTCCCCAGGGGAAAACTGAGCTGGTCTCTCTGTACCCAGCAGCGCTCTAACGTCATCGAAGAGATACAAGCTAAATGAAGGGCGGGTTAGAAACGCCTCCAATGACCGAAAGCGTGTGCAGAGACACGCACACGCAGCTGGGACACGCACACACACGCGCGCGCGGCTGGGACGCGCGCACACACACACACGCGCGGCTGGGACGCGCGCACACACACACACCTGCCTCTACTCCTTATCACAGCCTGACCACTCTGACCTTGCAGATCTGCCATGCTCTGGCAAACCCTGGAGACTGAACAGGCTTTCATTACCTCCGCCTCTCTGCCTGACAAAAATGATACCCGGCTCACCCTCCACAGCAGCCTCCTTCCCTTCCTCCTTGTCCTTGGGCTCCACAACCGGGACACGGGGGTCTTCTTCTGCGGCAGGGGGAGGGTGATGGTCACCTGAACGGAAAGCGATGGAAAGATCAGTGAGCGGACCACCGGGCTGCCCCGGCCGTGCAGAGCCACCCCAGAGAAAACACTCACGTTTCTCAGAAGACACCGCCGGGGCCCTGTCCTCTACTCCTTTTCTCCTGTCCTGGGCGCCATCCTTCCCAGCATGCACCCTGTTCCCCTCAGGCACTCTGTCCAGGTCCTTGTAAGGTGGTGTGTCATGCTCCTGTTTCTCCACAGCAGCGTTGGCCATGTCGTCTGGCTTTGGGACCTCTGCAAGTTTCTTCTCTAGCTCCACCCCCTGCACATGCTCCACCCCCTGGAGATGCCCCACCCCCTGCTCAGAGTCCTTCCCTTCATCTGCTGCCTTGACCTCCTCCTCCAGCTCGTCCTTGTCTTTTCTCTCATCCACCATCACCTTGTCGTGAGGAATTGGGGGCTCATGGCGATGGGCCTCTCCATCCGGCATGGCTATGCCTGTGTGCAAGGATGTGGGTGGGGGGGGGGGGAGGGGGTCCATAAGCATAAGGGACAAACGGCCCCATCACGGAAGAGTTACACGACTGAATAAGTACAGGGAATTTCAGGGACGGATCAATCTTAGCATGAATGCTAATGCTAATCGGCGCCATTACGGAACATCGTTGTATTGTACGATATTAATCTGGGAGTACCGCTGACTCCGTTATGACTCCCGTCCATGACTGACCTGCGTCCGGCCGGTCCAGCTGCACCTCCTGCCCCTTCTTTCTTTCTGGAATCTCCATGGGAACTTTGATCTGGGGAGGTTCTGGGGGCTCGCCCCCCCCCGCGGGCCGTGCGGGGTTCACCTGCTCCTCCTGTTTCTCCATTGGCTTGTCCAGAACCACATTCTTGACTGTGGACGAAAAGGGGAGGGACAGTCACACATGGAGGGGGAATCATTTGGGAAAGGGGGCGGAGAAAGTGAACGTGGACTGGGGCCAATCGCAACACTGGAAGCAGCACAAAAGCACGAAAGGAAAAGGCAGCCTTCTGTTCACTAAACCAGATATTTATTTATATCTGCTTACAGGTTATATTGTCATTAAGCAGCGTCAGAACCAGTTTTGATGAACAGACTAATGACTAGCTGACAAGTCTTTCCAAAGCAGTGGCAAACAAACATCTGGCCACGCTGAACGTTTGGGCTCAGACAGCAGCCACCTGCACATTATGGCCACTAGATGGCAGCACCCTCCCAGCAAGGCTCAGACACAAGAGCACCCCGAACTACTCAGAGATCAAAGGGACATTTCATATACAGTCATGCTTTTTATCGCATGCCAGTGCGTTGTGAGAAATGCTAACGACCGCATCTGTCACAGACACCCGATTCAGTGTTTGGCCCGGCACCCATACAAGCGTGTGCCACTCCTTTGCCCCATAACCCCAAACATTGTTATATATGAGCCACACCCACCAGGCCAGCCAATCAGCACAGGGAGGGGCAAAGGCACACCTTTGTTTATCCGGAAGGAGGACTGTCAGACATTATCGGAAGCAGGATAAAAGTGGATGCCCCCTCCCCCCCCAGCGCTGTCGACTCCCATCATGCCGGCACGCGATGTTTATAAAAGCTTAAGCGGCTGCCGGCTTTTGTTGCTCTAATTATCGTTTAATTCGAAACAACGTTTAATTAGGTTTGCGCTGACAGGTAACAGATTGCGCCTTGATTCTCACCCTGCTGTTTGTTTATACGTTTCGGGTGGGGGGGGGGGCAGCTCCTCAGCTGGGTCCCATTACAGGGAGCATGTGAATAATTACAGACACACAAACACACACACACACACAGATAAAGTATCTATATTTCCATTCTTGCCGCTGGGCATAACCCTAAATGTGACCTTAACCCCCACCCAGCCTCAGCCTTAAGTGAAATACAAGACTCCTGGTATTTTTGGCGTTTTGATTGCATGCACAGATTTCTGTAAAATTGAGGTTTATATTGGGGGGGGGACCTGAAAAATGTCTCCACAAGCTAAAAAGTAACAGGTTTTATCACATTGCGGGGACATTGTTCCCCAAAATGACGTAAATACACACACATCCAGTCCAGCAGACAGAGCGAAGCCGCTAAATTGTCCTTGGGCTGCAGCCCCCCCCCCCCCCCCCCCCCCCGCATGACACCCAGAGACTGAAATTTACGCCTCTTCTACAGCAAGCGCTATAAACAGTCATTGCTCTCCATCCCCCCCCCCCCCCCCCCCCCCGCCACCGTTTACCCTCCCCCTTGAGCCCCAGGATGTAACCGAGGGCTGCCAGAGGGACATCCCCCCCCCAGTCTCTAACCTGTCTGCAGCTGTGGCAGCTCAGCCTGGCCCAGGTCAGGCTTGGAATTGCCCCCAGGCATGGGGGCTGGAGGGGGTGGCAGTCTGTGACTCTGCACCATCGATACAGAGACCGTAGTGAAGGTGCTGATGAGGAGGATGCCCAGGCCAACCCAGAGCACCAGCTGGGGGGGGAGAGAGACACATACCTGTAAGGATACTGCAAATAGGAAAACGTTTCCAAAACGGGGAGAAGACATGGGAAATTTTTGAGGGCCACCAAAAAATGAGTATCTAGCTGCTCAGGACAAGTAAGGGGAGCCCCTATGTCCCCCCCCCCCCCGCCTAGTTTTGCTTCTTATCTCTTCCCAGTCAGAACTACTGTGGGGGTGGGGGGGTGCACTGACACAGCCTGGCACCCACATTAAGGTCTGCTCCACCCCCTCCCAGCCAACCCCCCCAAAAGATGGCTTTCAGGACGAGCCTCTTGAGGGGGTGTGGCAGCTGTGGAACCCCCCCACCCCACCCCCACCAGCTTAGTTGAGACGTGACTTTACGGAGTCTGCGGTTGTTTAACAGACAACCTTGACTGGGGGGGTGGGGAGGGGGACACACTGATAAACAAGCTGAAGCATATAAAGGCTTTTATCTGCCCCTGGGCAGTGGGGGCCCAAAGCATATTCCACAGATATACAAAACCCCAGAATCAGTCCCACCCCCACACACAGCAAGACCACTTTCATGGGCCAAAGTCAACAGGCAGGGGCGGCAGTCACATGATCACTGTCTCCTGCGGATCCCAGATCACCCAGCAGGGGGCGACAGGCGGCAGTCACATGATCACTGTCTCCTGCGGATCCCAGATCACCCAGCAGGGGGCGACAGGCGGCAGTCACATGATCACTGTCTCCTGCGGATCCCAGATCACCCAGCAGGGGGCGACAGGCGGCAGTCACATGATCACTGTCTCCTGCGGATCCCAGATCACCCAGCAGGGGGCGACAGGCGGCAGTCACATGATCACTGTCTCCTGCGGATCCCAGATCACCCAGCAGGGGGCTGGCGGGAGAAGGATGGGGTACGGGGCTTCATGCTCGTCTGGGCCAAACAAGCCCCCCCACCAAACCCCCTCTGCACTCTGATCTCCTTCTCTTGACCACACACCCCACCCTGCCAGACTCTAGTTCAACAGCACTGCCCGTCTTGATCGCCGCCACCGGCCGACTGCTTGGGCTGGCACTGGCGCCGTGTAAATAACCCCCCCATGGCCCGAGTCCCAGCGCCAGCCAATCCACCGCCCACCCTGCCCGGCCCCACGCTGTAATTACATCCCGTCGAGGAGAACAGGTCACTGCCGCCTGGTGGGGCCACTGGCGGGTATGGGCATAGACAGCTTGTAAAAGCTGAGAGCATCACCCCCCCCCCCCCATGCCTTGCCCCCGAAACCTGGGTTCCCCTTTGATCACCAGTGAGCTCTATATCCCCGGGTTTGAGGGGCCCCTGTTGGCCACAAACAGTCACTACACTAGGGGGGCCCAAAGTGATTTTTTGAGTGGGGCTCCAAAATTTGACCACTTACGGTACTGAGCATAAAGAGCCCCCTCTTAACTAAGGACCCCCCCTCCGAAACAGAGGGATCACTGAAATGCCTCACGTCCACTAACGTTGGCACTAAACCACAGCTCGGCATTTTTCTGGAGTTTTCTCAAAGGTCCAGCAGAAGGCATAACCAGCAGGGGGGGGGGGGAGTGGTGGTGGTACCAGGGCACTGATGGTGTTCTTCTGGATCTTCTTGAAGATGAGGGCGGGGCAGATAAAGCAGATGAGGCTTCCCATGGTGGCTCCGGTCAGGCCCAGAATGGTCTCCACTGGGGAGGGGTAACAGACAGAGGATCAGGGCTGTTTTGCAGATGGACAAGGGGCTCTGCTCCTCTTAGGAGGAGACACTATAGATTCCCCCCCACTGCCCAGGAAAACAACCCCCACACACACATACTAAGGAGATGAGAAATATTTAAAGAGAAGCAGGATTACAGGACGACCTGTGGTACGATTGCCAAACACACAGTGCTCAGTCGCTGGACGCTGCAATGCACCACACCACCAGCAGGGTGGCGCTAATGGCAACATGCGCATGCTGATTCGTTCACCGTGGGACTCACCATTGGGAATGAGAATGCCACCCAGCATGGTGCCAAACACAATGGAGAGGGTGATCATTTTGAAACGCAGGGGTGGTATGTACCCCCCAGCAGCGAAAGTGCCATCCTTTTGCTGGTGTAAGGGGAAGAGAAGGAAGATCAGTAGGGGGGTTGAGAGAGAGAGAGAGAGTATTACGTCCAGAGCGAGTTCACAGACATCCAGATAGGGAGGGGCCTCATACAGAAGAACTTTCTGGAATTTGGATGTTGGCAAATGGAGCACACATCCTAAACGTGGGACAGTCCCAGACTTGGACACCTCCCCCCCCCATTCAGCTCTTTGCTTTGGTGCTGTGCTTAGGGGGAGGGGTGACCTGACAGAAATCCCCTCACTGACCCTGTGATCTTCCCTAGTAATCACACCATGACTGCTTTTCATAAAATACTTTACACGGGGCTGGGAACCTGAACGGCTCAAAGTTTCTCTGCTAGAGGGATGTTTTTATGATGATGTTGTCCGACGAGGCCTAGGAGCCCAACTGAGCGCAGTACGCCGGCACTGCCACCAGGGGGCGCTGACCTGCTGCTCAAAGAGCATGGTGTTGATGGCCTGCCGGCAGGGTAGGATCATCATGGGGAAGCCGACAGCCACCGACATCATGAAGCCCACGCGGATCATCTCCGTCACCAGGTTGGAGGGGAAGTTCATGAGCACGTTGCCGGCGATGGTGTCGGTGAAGCTCACGTACCCAAAGAAGCCGACCTGGAGAGACACATACGGTGCGACCAATGTCATCTATCGGGGAGGGGGGGCTATCCTGAGCCCTAAACACCACCCCCCCCCACCACCTGACAGCCCGACTGTGATGGACAACCACAGAATGTAATCCGCTCCCTGAGCGTTTCTTTTCGGGGTGGGGGTGGGGGGGGTAATGGGTTTGTGCTGAGTGGACAAATCACACACAAACAGGAGTGTCCTACAGCAAGGACAAGGGAGGCCCAGCTCGCAGAGCAACATCTGTACACTTAAAAAAATAAATAAATGATGCCCCCAGTCTCGATCTCGCAGACTGACGCGTGGCCCCATTCCAGGACGCTCCCGCCCCCAACGCCGTTTACAAAGATCCAGGTCGGGTCAAGATTCGAACCTGAATCGCCCGGCGTTCAAACACAGAAGCGTCACGGATGAAATTAACCACGCCGGGTAAGAAAAAGCACTCTGCGTAATTACTCACATCACTCACCGAGTCACACGCTGCGGGGTTTCAGCAGCACCCGCGCAGCGTGGGGCCGCAGTGCAGACCTGTGACTGACACGCGAGGCAAACCTGCAGCTAGCGGGGGGTGGGGGGGGCGGAAGCTCGGCTCCCTCCACGTGCTAGAGGTCCCCCGGGCCAGCAGGTGGCATGACGCCCCGGGAGCCCCGTCTAAAACGTCAGTCTCAAGTTCACCCGAGTCTTGGGGAGGCTACAAAATCTCCAGTGACGCACAGACGCAGTGACGCACAGATGCAGTGACGCACACGCCCTGCTCTTCATCTTCAGACCTGGATTGAGATGCCGTGGGCTCTGTCAGAAGCTACAGGGCTAATTGATTCGCTCCTCCCTCAGCTACCCCCCCCCCCTCCCAAAACACTGTTTAAGGAATCATCCCCAAAGCCTATAATTACACGCCGCGCCGCCTGACACCAGGCCCTGCGGCGGGGCGGGATTGGTTACGCCTGATGCTGTTATTATTACAACAATCCCTCATTGGCTGCTCCATCACCAGCCTGGCTAATCACGGCTGGCGTTTCCGGGTGAGCGAGCGAGAAGCACGAGCCGCCCGCTTGGCATTACTTATCACCCTAACCCTTAATACCACGGCAACCATTATTAATCTATCATTATTACTATCACTGTTATAATGACTGTTAGTATTGCTCAAATGGCAGCCCCCACTGCCCACTGCCCATCTCACCCCCCCCCCCCCCCCGAAGACTCGCGGACAATTCAACTTACAGCCTCCCGGAACCCGAGCGGAGAAAAGCACAGGCCTCCAGGGGGCGCTGCGTCACGCGTGGCTGGACTAAGCCTACCCATACTCACTGTGATGTAGAAGGTGGTGACCACATTCAGGGAGTAGGTGAAGATGGTGCTCATCCGCTTGACCGAGGGCTCGTCCAGGCTGTCGTACGTGGGCAGGACCTGCCTGCAGAGAGGGAGGGGACACACCCTGTGTGTGTGTGTGTGTGCGCATGCATGTGTGTCTCAGAGAGACACACACACACACACACTTGCTCTCACACTGTAGACAATGGTGAGATTTACAGCATAAACCGTCCCCGACTTACGACGGACAGCTTGTATGTCGACATGGACATGCGTCAGAATGTGAAAATGCCACTGATTTGTAGGCGTGAGGCTGAGATGGTCACACAGTACAGCAGTACAGCAGTTTTTACCACTGCTCCTATCGTACGGCACGCAGAACGCACTAGGCAGCATAGGGCTGCCAGGTGTAGAGCCGCCCAAAAATGTTTTTTTTAAATACATTTACTTTCTAAAAAAAAAAAAAGCATAATAATTTGGAAAGAGTCAAACCTAGACATGAGAGGAGATAAATGCAAAGAAATGATAGAGGTTCTCAAACTGCCGTGGACACCAGCAAACACACGAAGCAGACTCACAGACCTCAGGCGCAACATCAGCGTTTCCAAAAGACGTCAGGCTGGAGGCCACGCCCCTTAGGTCATGTGACACCCCAGGTGCGGGACACGGAAGCACACAGCCGAGAGGGTTTGGTATGAGAATGGGAATAGAGCGACGTGGGCGGGGGGGCAGTTAAAAGCGAGTTATTTTTTGGAATTGAAGAGCGACAGGAATGATGGGGCTGTCGCCACAGCAACCCGTGAGAGCACTAGCTGCGGGCCGGGGAATTTACCGCCGCTGTCTATCCGAGCTGAGCCGCTGATCACATTTTAAAACCTTATAAAGTTTCTTGGCAGTTGGTTTTTGCTGAGCCGCCCCTCTGAGAGGGAGGGAAACCTAAAATAGCCCCCCCTTATTTTTACAGGCCTTTACAGGACTCCTTAAACGGCCTCAGTCAATCTCAGGGCCACTCCATCCCGCACGGCGCGTGAAAACAGCTCTGGGGGGGGGTGCTTGTGGACAGGTGAGCTATTGGCAGGAGTCAGCCCCACGGCCCCCATGCCCCACCAGCCACTAGTGGCCAAGGCTCGAGGGAGGGGGGGGGGGGGGCAAGAGTTATTGATTGGCTGTGTGTTTCACGCGTCATCGTGCCGCACAATTTCACGGCTCAGGAAGCGACCACATCGCAGCGTCCCGCTGAAATATGGAGCCGCTTAACCACTCCGGGGACTTTCACCGTTTTCAGTTCTGTGCAGCAGCCTGTCCTGCATCTGACTACAGAGAACATGCAGTAATCACACATAAGCGTAATAACGGCACGATCCAGCTAATTAGCCAGCTCAACTGTCTTAGCCATCCACGTGCCGCAGACCTCAAGGAGCGTCCATGGTGCAGTGGCGCGGTCTATAAACCAGCCAGACGTCTCTTGGGGGACAAGAACAATTAAAAATAATAATGGAAACAAATCAACAATGACCAAGAGTGGCATCAACCCATCCCCTCAGCAGACACCCAAAAGACAAGGAAAAGGAAACTGGACAGGATAGGGGACAGGGGGGGACAGGGGGCGAGAGGGCCGGACAGGGGGGGACAGGGGGGGACAGGGGGCGAGAGGGCCGGACAGGGGGGACAGGGGGGGACAGGGGGCGAGAGGGCCGGACAGGGGGGGACAGGGGGCGAGAGGGCCGGACAGGGGGGACAGGGGGGGACAGGGGGCGAGAGGGCCGGACAGGGGGGGACAGGGGGCCGGACAGGGGGGGACAGAGGGCCGGACAGGGGGGGACAGAGGGCCGGACAGGGGGGGACAGAGGGCCGGACAGGGGGCCAGGCAGGGGGGGAGAGGGGGCCAGGCAGGGGGGGAGAGGGGGCCAGGCAGGGGGGACAGGGGGCCAGGCAGGGGGGGACAGGGGGCCAGGCAGGGGGGGACAGGGGGCCAGGCAGGGGGCGAGACGGGGCCGGACAGGGGGCGACGGGGCCGGACAGGGGGAGACAGGGACGGACAGGGGGGCGACAGAGTGGGCTGGGATTAGCTGGGACAGGGTGGGGTGGGACAGGGAGGGCAGACAGATGCGGAAGGGGAGAGGGGGAGCAAGGCTGAGATTACCCCCCCCCCATCCAGAGCCCTTTCTGCCCCCCTAACACAGTGTTTCTCAAACATGGCCCGTCTGGGGCTCCCAGAGGGCAGGGTTGAGAACCAATACCCTAACAGTGCACTGTACCTCTCCAGCCAGCCTACTCATGGAACTGAGCCAGTCCCCCCTGCCCCAGCATTGCTTCTCACCCCCCCCCCCCCCATCTGCTTACTCATTGTTATCTACAGACACCCCCCACACACACACACACACCCCCAACAAAACCCGGCTCTCACTTGGCTGAAGATGAAACAGTTGCTGTTTTCCACTTCCTACCCTGACAGCCTCGGTCAGGTCGACCCGACCGTGCAGATAGGATGACAGATGCCCCCCACCCCCAATCGTGTACTGAGAGGCCTGCAGAAGTCCTGCCCCCAGGAAGAACAGTGACGCCGCCGCCGCCCCTACCCACCCCCCACCCCACACCCACACACACACACACACACACACACACACACAGCGACGTGGTGCCAGGGAGATGGCAGCGGGCAGGAAGCCCCACTGAAGTCTAGCCAGAACTTGGAAGCGGTTTCTGGCCTGCTGCTCCTCGCCGCGAGCGGTTCGGGGGGAGGGCCAAGGAGAACTGGCATGAGGAGGGGGTGCAACTGGGGGGCAGCCTCATATCTAGGCCAGGTTTTCTTACAAGCTACAAACACACACTGCTGGTAAATGCTTAACCCTGTCATCTATTCCTGAAACAGCATCAATAGAGAGAAGAGGGTCTGGGGGAAACAAACCAACAGGGGGTGCAGCTGAGCCACGTAGCAGAACGGAACAGCAAGATGTAAGCAAGTTATATAACAGACCCCGCCCACACATGGATTAGCCAATCAGTGTGCTGTTCTCCCAGGCAGGGGGTGGGGTTTAAAAGACAGATCAAAGGGTTTAGCTTAAAAAGGGAGCGTGCGGCAGCACATGTCCCATATGACAGCTGACCCCCCCCCTCCCCCCCGCCAACCTCAATACTTGGGAGCAGGAAGAGGAAGGAGCGGTACTTACGACTGACAGGCGAATGCCATGCCACAGATAGGGATGCAGCGAAAGACGCCGTCCCAGTGCATGTAAGTGACCAGCTTCACCCACTGCCCGCTGATGAGACCATGTTTGAAAGAGGAGAGCACCATCTGCGTTCGAGGGAGGGGAGAGCAGCGAGGTCAGAGGTCAGTCCTGCCACTCTCTGGGCTCCGGAGGAAGGGATGGTTCTGGAGACCAGAGAAGGGCAGGCCAGCGATCCCATGATTATAAGCCCTGGCACTATTCACGGCGGAGCACCACACTGTCCAAAGCACCAGAGCCAAGGGGCCACCCTGGGCTCAAGGGCCACCAGGGGCCCCTAGGAACAAAAAGGAGAAACCAAAAGAATGATCTAGCAAGATGAGGTGGGTATGTTTCTGTTCGGGGGGGACAACACAGTGAGAGGAATGATTCTGATTGCCATTTGCTTCAGATGAGGGTTTCCCAGGTAACCAAGATGCCACCACCGTACCTCCCGCCTGTGACATCCCCCAGAGACCGAGCTGTGATGGGGTGTCCAGGCTCGAGGGTGTAGGTACAGATTTAGACCTTCCCCCAGCCCGCCGCACACACGCACCCACATACACGCACGCCCAGAAAGAGAGGATGGAACCAGACATGAGCAAGAGGTGGGGTCAGGGGAAGGGGGCGTGGCTTGTGGTGGGGTCAGGGGAAGGGGGCGGGGCTTGCGGTCTACTTACGGATGGCAGCAGAAGGTGTTGGCGATTATGGGCAGGCACTGAATGATGCCCGAGCCTCGCCAGAGGTGCACACGCTCCGCCCATGAGCCACTCGCGAAGCCGTAACGCAGAGAAGACAACACTATCTAGGGGCGGAGCAGCGCCACGGGGAACGGGAGGGGGGTGGGGGAGACACATCATGGAGAGGGTTAGTGGCCGGGATAGACCCCCCCCGCCCCTCCCGGCCCAACCCGGCCAGGACGGGGATAGCCAGGCACGAGCAACGCAGCAGCCAGACACCACTAATTAATCCTAGAAATGTTAATTCAGAAAAAAAAAAAAGTATGCTCTACCCAAGTACTGTGAATATTTTAATATGCTGAGGCTCCACAGTCAGTAAGAGTGTGTTAGTTATGGGGTGGGGCAGGATTATTACCCAATCAGCATGCAGCTCATAATTAAGTTCATGATTAAATATTATAGAGCTTTAACAGCCAGCGGCAGGTGAACAGCATCCTGCGCGGGATCATCTGGCCCTTGACAATGTCACAGGTGCATGCAGCCGGGGGAGCGGTAACCATGACAACAAATGCTTTAAACGGTGGTGACGATGCAGTGACCGAGAGAGAGGTTCCAGAGGGTGGGGAGGGGCGGGGACGGACCGCGCTGGTTCTGAGAAGAAGCAGAGAGCCAGTCTGCTCTGAAGCCAGAGGGGTGACATCATTCACACACATTCGCGGGACGTGTGTGTCCGTGTGTGTGTGTGTGTGTGTGTGTGTGTGTACCTGTGATAGGTGACCTCTATCACTGTCACATGCAGCCTTACCAAGGCAACCATGTCTCTCGAGTTTGGCGCCAGTCTACTGGGCTTTGGGGGCAGGGGGTGGGGGGGGCTATAGGCACTCAGCTACTATGGAGATACGCTTCCCCCCCTGGCTGTGGGCGGCACACAGCTCACCACGAACATGAAGAGCGCATAGAACATGAGCGCCATGGCGGAGAAGGACTGGATGGAAGACATCATGTTCCTCTGCAAGCTGAGCGGCAGCACGATGAAGAGGGAGACGGCGACGAGGAGCAGCACGCGGAAACTTCCCGTCACCTAGGAAACGGGGTTCAAGGAGGATCAGCAGATCGGAACAAAAACGCCAGCGTGCACCGAACAACCATTCGCACACAGAACAAAGACAAGAAAATTGTCTTATATACAAAAATAAAATGCGCAAACATAGTTAATTGCGTAAAATATAACTATTAAAAAATTATTGCATAAAAATGTAACAGATATTTCAAAAGGGTGATGAAAACGGAAATGGATAAAACTCAAAATGTGTCTGTCTCACCTGAAGCCCTAACAGCTGGGCAAAGAAATTGGAGCCGAGGTCAGCGATGACAACGTAGAAAGCGATGCAGGTACCCAGCATCAGGCCGATCATGCTGCAAGACAGGAAGGCCACTCAGCCACCAGGGGGCACTCTGCTCCGCTCCCTCTCATAAATCAGTTTCTCAGAAGTAGAAAGTTCAGGTCCAAAAAGTACAAGTCCAGATCAAGATTTTGATCCAACCAACCAGTTGAGTACTCTGTGAATGTGACTCTTTATACTCAACTGTTTGGTTGAAGCAAAATCTTGGTCTGGATTTTTACTTTCTGAACCTGAACTTTCCTCCTCCGGTGATTCCCAACCCGGTCCTCAGGGACGACAAACGCAGACTGCCAGGATCCGTGAGCACCAGATTGGGAAACACTGTCTTAAAAAACCAGCCCAGTCTCCCTGAAGTACATGCAGCCTATTCCACCACCTGTTTTAGATTGCTTATTGCAGTGCGGCCCCATCTGCTCTCCTTAAATAATCAAGACTGGAAACAAAATACAAGAAAATTACGGCAGGCGGCTGAAATGAAGCACCTTGTACAGTCTGCCTGGCAGCAACGGGCACCAACGTGGAGTGACAGCAGTAAACACTCACCTGGTCTCCACCAGCATTTTGCCTGCCTTCCCATAAGCATGAAAAGCTGCAGATACATAAATACAGAAATCGTTGGGAAATGGACTTATCGCATGGTTACTAATAAATTCTAACCATAATGCATTTTGTTATTAATGCGGCATCTCCGGAATGCTCCATGGGTGTCGGCTGCTGATTGTGTCATACTGTTGTGGAAGCTCACCCAGGCCGGCGTAGGTCCTGCGCTTGGTGCTGCTGGCTGAATGGACCAGGAACATACAGGACTGGTGCGTCATCCAGGAGCAGAAGAAGAGCAGCAGTGTGCCCAGCACGATCCCGCACTGCAGGCGCGCACACAAGGCGGCCGGTGAGAACTGAAGCGTGGCCCCGACACCATTTCTTCGCTTATTTCTTCAACCAAGAGCTGATGCAAAGCAACTTTACCGGAGTGACGCGCCCAACAAGCATAAACAAGGGTGTTTTAGAAACGTAACATTCAGATAAAACATAAATGATGCCAGATTTGCATTAGCTCAGCTGTGACACCTTTCTCCCCCACATCTCTGTCGCACATGAACGGCGACACTGGAGGCTCAGTCGTGCCTTCCCCTGTCACCCCTGCCATGCCAAAGCTCACCCACCTGCTTGAAGCAGAACGGCATGGTTAGCACGCTCACGCCGACGATGCTGTTCACCACGTTCATGATCAGACCCCAGTTTGAGCCCGTCATTTCCGCGGCGGTTCGGGGGGGTTTTCCCTTTGGGGGGGTGCTGTATCAAAGTATGTTTTCAGCTGGAGATCCGATAGCTGTGATTTTCTTTGTTTTATGAAGCACGACACAGATACAGCTGGGTGCCCCCGAAGCTCCTCTGCATGTCAAACTCGGCGGAATCCTTTCCCGTCCAACACCAATAACAAGACTTCCCGAGACAGCGACATTACAAAGCACCAAGTGCCGGGCGTTTACACGCTACATGATAAACATTTTCTCGATAGTTTAATTCTACAAAAACTGAACTTCGAGTTATAAAATCAGTTTTCGGAACGTTACGTTTGTCTCTCTCGCGGTTCCCTGTGTACGTATCCAGGAAGTAAGAATGGAAAACGGAGACACACGTCGACAGGAAACGAAACTCAGCGCCGCCGCGAGGGGCGGGTGGCCTATACCGGGGACGTCTTCTCTGCTACCCCTATCGGCCCGGATGTTTAAAGCACGACAGAAGTATTTTATTTCAATGTTTATTGCATTGGTTAATCGAGATTTTTTTTTTAACACCCTAAACGTTTTTATTTGTCTCATCCTGCTGAGTAACAGTTCTGCATCTGCAGTTAAATCAAAATGAATCTCTTTCTCACGCTGCTGATCCAATCCCAGTGTGTACAGGTCAGTCCTTCTCAGGGCGTATTCAGACACACACACACAAAATTATCCAAGAGGAAAAATGTAGACTGACTACTCTCTTAAACTGGAAACCAGAGAAAACCCACAGTAACCCATGAAGAACATGCAAACTGCACACTCATAGAGCTAGATGAGAATTAAATCCACACCTCTGACTGCATTTCCACACACCCAGTCACTGCATTACCCCATAGGTACAAAAGCTTGATAAATGTGTCCCACCCTTTCCAGTATAAAAGAAATTGGTTTTTTTAATACATCAAAGAAAATGAAATGGACTGTAATTTTTATCCAGTAGGATAAAAATCATGCGAAAAGAGTAGTGTGCATTTAGACAAAGTCGTCCTTAAATCACCTCCGTCTGCCGAGATGGATGCTGGCGTGCCAGCGGAGTGGGCCATGCCGCTTGCGAGTGCGCGTGTCGATCCCATGGCCATGTGTTCACACGCAGGCCGCGTTCCAGGCAGACGCCATCACACGCATTGAAGCTTACAGCTTATACAGCATCTGTGGCTGCCTGTGAAGTCAAGTCTATAAAAAAGAATCACAACTCCCTGATTAAATGGTGCTATCGAGTTTACGGCAGAGACAAGAGCAATTATTCCATTTTTAATTAGTCTGGGAGCCCGCGGTCCCAGGCACCGGAGCGGTGCGATTAAATCTTAGCGGCCCTGCGTACGATCCGGTGGGCTTAGCGCCCGTTTTGGGAAGCGGTGTGGGTCTCGCAGTGATGGCGCCTACCACACGTGTTTCATGCGTGTGAGGTAACACTGGATCGGTGGGAGAGAGCGAGGGAATGCAGAGAGGGGCCGGGTGCCAGGACCAGGCTGGCTGGGGGCGGGGGTGTCATGACCTCAGTGCCATCCCCAGGGAGGGAGTTTGGTGAGCAGGGAGACCTGGCAGGAAACTCCTGGGTTTCATGCTCTACCAGGCCCCGAAAACCAATCTGACAGCTCCCCCGACTGGCAGGGCCCCCCTCTCATCGCACCTAATCCCCGATGATGGGCTCGATGCCGGGGGCAGGATCTGGTCAGCGGCGGGACCCGGAGGGGGCAGAGAGGTTAGATATTGGAGCAGATTTAAGGAAAAGAATGAGGGAACTTGAGGAGGAGACATTCCAACCGGGGTAGAGGTAGGAGGGGTGGAGTGAAAGCTGTGGGGTGACCCCTGACCTCATAGTGACCCCAGGTCAACACAGGGGTCAGTAAGGGTGGGGGAAACCCACCCTGTAAACTGGGAAGGGTGAGGCTCACACAGGACCTGAAAGCAACCTTTTGTGAGGTCAGACCCTCAGCCTAAGGCAGAGGGGGTACCTTTTTTGTGGGCTGGGGAGTATGCATATGTGTGTGAGTCAAAAAGAGAGCACAGCTTCCGTAATCACATTTAATTACACATTATCCAGCCCCTAGAACAGAGTCTCCCATTGAGAGCTGGGCGGGTCCCCTTGTCCGGCCAAACATTGGCCACCTTTGTCCCCAAACCTCCACAGCACCTCTGCCTGACCACACTTCCTGCTCTGCTATCAATGCAGCGCTTTAAGGCACCCAACCCCAATCACGTTAATTACCTTCAATCGCATGCATGCATGCAACAAGGTCCCCCAAAGCAGGAAGAGGTTCGCCAGGGTCGGGCGCATTTATTGCGAAAGACGTTGGGGATGGGGGGGGGCGCGTGGATTTGCAGCCTCCCGTTGGATCACAAGGGAGGTCTGTTCACGAGTCACCTGAGCAGGCGCCCAGAACCACAAGCGGGAAGGTGTTGCGGACCCATGCAGAATAACAGGATCTGTTTGAAATGATTCTTTTCAACCTTCTTAGCTAACAACTGGGTTCCTGGTCACACAGAATGTGCGTCTTCGTGAATACGCATCCATCCATCTTCCATGACGGTTTATCTGATACCAGGCCATGGCCTGGAGTCTGTCCCAGGAAGCACAGGCAACAATGCATGGGACACCTTGGAGGGAGTGTCACAGGCCCCATCAGCGGAGCAGCGGTGACTCCCGGCGATACTGATGCCGAACTGCTGCCCGGCGATACTGATGCCGAACTGCTGCCCGGCGATACTGATGCTGAATTGCTGCCTGGCTTCCTCACAGGTTTCCTCATTAGCACTGAGAAGTGGTCACATGACCCCCGGCATCGAGGGGGTGGGATGTGATTCCGGACTGGCCCAATTCCCCACTCTGAATTCCTCCTCAGTTTTCTAGCCACAGAGCGCCTTTGGGCACTTTGAACTGCACAGTGGGTATCGCACAGGAGGGCAGCCGCTCAGAACAAACCAGACCATGATGTCCATTAATTGTGACCGTGACTTTTTTCCACAGGCTGACATGGTACCGAGGCGAAATGCCTAACCACAGTAGGGTCATGTGACCTCATGAACGGGTGGCGCTGCCCATTTTCCCTGAAGCTCTAACTGGTGCGTAAGCCTCTGGAAGAGGTGTTTTGACTGCCTGACCCAGATCCCAGTTCTGAGTCGCCCTGAACAGACCCCACTCAAATTGCCGTGAGACGGCTTTGAAAACTGGCAATAAATCATTTTTAAATGTCTGCTCTCATAAAGCAGCAGATTGACACAGCTTCACCTCCTCACCTCCCATGCAATGGCACGGGTCATCAGGAATACTGGCTGCTAACTGATAGATGGCCAGGAGGGGGCGACAGAGAGAGAGAGAGACAGAAAGAGACAGTCAGAAAAAGGGGGATCTAGACAGATGTATATAGAAAGACTAAAACAGAGAGAGACACAAAGAGCGGGATGAAGACAGAGAGAGATAGACAGAAAGAGGGACTGAGATAGAGAGAGAGAGAGAGAGATGAACTGAAGACTGAAGAACTGTGCTCATGAGAGGAGGTGGACTTGGACAAAAGCAGGTAAGGACTTTGATAGCCGGGGGGGCATGGGGGGGGGGGGGGGAATAGCACAGGCACAGGCTGTTTGGCATACCCTCCCCAGGTCAGCAACATGCTGCCCTGATTCTATCCGGAATGGAAAGCTGCTGGCCATCACCCACAATGCACCTCAGTCGGTGAGGCGCATGACATCACCCCTAACTGATACTCAAATGGTCACCCTTACTGTCTGTGGTTGTGAGGGGCTGATATCTCCCCCCTTTTCCATGCCCATCTGCATCTGCTTTGCATGGAGCCACTGGCCCTTGATTGACCCCCCGCACCCCCACACCCCCAGGTCTCCACCCATCCTCTTACAGAGTCCCACAGTGAGTGATGGAGGGCAGCAGATGGACATGAGGAATTCCCAGAATCCCGCTCTTCGTCCCAGTGGCCTTGCACTGCCACAGCAGCCTGGTCTCGCCGCCATTACCAGTACCTCCACCCGACCTCCCCCCCGCCAATGGCGTTTCTTTAGTTCATTTTAATGCATTATACTTCCCTCACCATGCCAAATCCTGACTGGACAACCACAAGCAATCCCCTCTGCCTCATTGGATGGTCACCGGAGATATGGGTGGAGCTACAGGTTCAAGTTCGTACACAGCTGGCCAAAGGAAAGGATCCGCACCTCTACGGACCTGTCAGTCTGCCTATCCTGTAATGAGCACCACGGGCCACGCCCAGTGGGCGGAGTTTATCACAGCTCCAGAGAGTGCATATTGAAAATATAATACATGGCTGGAATTTCCTGTATTAAAACTTCTCTGCGCTTAATAAATATTTAAATAGCTGTGAAAAGATACGGCGGCAGGGTTTAAAAAAACAACGTGCCTGAAAAGAGAAGAGCGAGGCTGGGAGAGGTTTGCTCCCTGAGCATGTGAGTAGCCACACCCGCTGGATGACAGACATTCCTGCTGACCTAATTACAGGCCGCTTGGCCGCCCAGCCCCGCCACCACACCCCCCCACACCCTTCCTCCTGTCCTCTATCTTTTGGTGTGTCCCCCTCCTCCCAAAAGCATCATAAACATTCTGCCAGTTCCCAACCTCAAAGCCCCAATCCTGTGTGACCCGCCCCCCCCACCCCACCCCTTCCTCTCTGGTCACTTCATGTTTTCGGAATCTGCCCCAATCCCCCCCCCCCCCCAAAACCCCCGAATCCAGATGCCACACCTTCAAGCCCCTGCACTCTCCAGTCTGGGTTGGGGGCAGCTGTACGGCCAGGTACAGTCACATGACCAGAGAAGCGTTGGCCTGCGATAAACAGGAAGTGTCCTGTCTGGGGACGGCAGATCCAGCCGGCCGTCTCGCAGCGAGATGCACCTCTGCTCTCCATCGCATTTGCTGCACTTGTGCTGCAGGGCAAGCTGCCTTCGTGGCGAGGATCCAGTAATGGGCGGGGGGTTGCATCACCAATCACATGTGTGCAATGCGGGGGGTTTACTGAACTCTCGCAAACAGATGTTGCGGGGGGAGGGGTGGGAGCCCACGAAACAAGCCCCCTACATCTGCCAGATATTAGACAGAAGTGCCGGATATTTTTGTTTCTCGTTCGCTTGCAGCCGTTCTGTTCTGCGTGTGTTTTAGTGAAGGTTAAGACTCATTAATTGCGCTGTAAGGGTGTAAATAGGAAGCGTGCGCTCTCCATCCTCCTGTTAGCAATTAACAGCTGCTCACGGTGGCGACATGAACATGCAGGATGAGTAAAGGGTCAGATGGGGACTCGGGGGGGGGGGGGGGGGGGGCTGCCTTGGGTGGGGCGGGGGGGCTCCAACCTGCTCGCTTGCACCCTCTTGTGATCACTGACTGCAGTGTGTGTGCTCCCCGCACAAGGTGTCCGGGGGACACATGCGGACTCCAGTCACAACCACTCCTTTGTTCTGCTCCCAAGTCTGGCCGAGGGGGGGGGGGCATTTTGTGGGCTCCCACTTGGGTCTGGATGGGCTTTTCTTCTTCTTCTTCTTCTTCTTCTTCTCTCTCATTCATCTTCTTCTCCTGTTTTTCACATCGCTTGTTTTTTTCACGGAGATGACATACACCGCTGCACTGACCCCCCCAGCTGACTCTGAAAACATTAGCACTGTGAGTGTTTGTGTTTGCCAGTGCTTTTGGACATGGACGTCTGGGAGGGGTGTTTCTGGGTCGAGGAAGACAAAATGAAAGGAAAATCCTTTGTAATTGCCCCCCCCCCCCATTTTTTTGAAGTGGGGAGACAGGGACTGTGGAGTTGTTTCAGTGCAGTCGGCCCCCAGAATCCAAACAGAGGACGCAAAAAGAAAAGGGTGCATTTGTAAATATTTAACCGGCGGGTTTTAGTAGATGGGGCTGCTTTAATGCCCCGCCTGGGATAGGGGCGGGACCGTGGGGGGGAGGGGGCAGGGCAATACCATAAGCGCTCTGCGGCATAGGGAGCCCCTCCCTCTGAGATCCCAGCTCTAGCCTGCCCCCCCATCCACGGCCCATTACCAGATAATTAGTCATTATGAAATTAGGCACTGACCTCAGGGATCGCACCAGCCAATCAAAACAGAGGCAACTATTGCCCCCTTGTGGGCTAAAACAATTGATAATTTCTGAACTTGAGGCATTTAACAAGGCATGGGGCACCCCAGTGGTTCCCCTCTGCGTGTATTTGGGGCCTGAGGAGCCCACCTGTTTGGAAACTGGGTGGGAGTGGGACCACAGACTCGTCAGCTGTGGGGTCTGGCTTGTCATGTGACATTCATGCATTCCATCGCTATGGTTACTGGTCGCCCAGTTTGCTTCATGCACCTGCTAACAGATGCTCCTCTTTCCGTCGACCAATCCGAAGCTTCCCACCCTAAGGCCAAAACCGGTTGGCCATCGCCGACTAGGCAAGGTTGCTGGATAGCTGTTAGTTCCTGTGGAACCTGACCCCAAAGTCTGGCCTCCATCTCTCCTGCATCTGCCACCTCTGACAGTCCATGGCAGGAAGAGACAGAAATGACCCCCCCCCCCCCCACCACGTGTCCCTCGTTCAAGCAATTTGCTGCCAAGGCAATTATTTCATTTCCAAACAGTAAATCTGAAGTGTTCTCTCTCCCACTCTCTCCCCCCCTCCTCTCTCTCTCTCTCTCTCTCTCTCAGCTTCTCTGTGTTCCAGGAATCGGCCACAGGTTGTACATTTGGATTTCATTCTGCCCGTTTAAGTCCTGTTCAAATAAGAAGCACATGCCCGTCCTCCTGGAACTAATCAGCTACTGAGATGTTGGGGAGGGGAAGGAGGAGCCAGAGGACGGGGGGGGGGGGGGGGAGAGGGGAAAGTGAATAGGATGCAAGTGGCAGTGGTGTTAGACAGGGAGATATATGGAGGAGGTGAAGGAACGGAAGGTAAAGAAAGACAATGAAAGGTGAGTGAGCTGGGAGGAGAGATGAGGGTAAGAAAGAGGGATGGGTGAAGAGATGTGAGAAAATGTGAACAATACAGCGGGACTCAGTGGGGTCGGTAATGCCCCCATGACATGTCCCTGAGACCCAGCCACAACCTGGCCAGTCCCCGCAGGCCGGTCCCCAAGGCCCAGTCACATCGCGGCCAGTCCCCGCAGGCCGGTCCCCAAGGCCCAGCCAGAACCTGGCCAGTCCCTGAGGCCCAACCACATCCCGGACAGTCCCTGCAGGCCGGTCCCCAAGGCCCACTCACATCCCGGCAAGCCCCCGCAGGCCGGTCCCCAAGGCCCACTCACATCCCGGCCAGTACCTGCAGGCCAGTCCCCGAGGTCCAGTCACATCCCAGCCAGTCCCCGTGGCCTAGTCACATCCCAGCCAGTCCCCAAGGCCCAGCCACACCCTGGGCGGTCCCCACACCCCCAGCCACATCCCGGCAAGCCCCCGCAGGCCGGTCCCCAAGGCCCAACCACATCCTAGCCAATCATTGCTGGCTATACCAAGAAGTAGAGCGCCAGGCCAAATGGGATTCAACTATTGAATCCCATTCGGCCTGGTTCGCCGGCTGCCCCCCCCCATGCATAACCACTGGTGATGGGGGGGGTGTGGGCTCTCACAGGTGGAGCTGCCTGGGGGGAGGGCAGGTTTGGACTGTAGTGTCTGGTGTCTGTTGGCCTGCCCCTCATTGCTCCCCCCCCACTGCCTGCGGTAATGAGGAGCACCTGGGATGGGCTAGCTGCACACTCGGCCAGGAGGACCTTATGGGGAACATGTGTGGGTCTCCCCCTCCAGCCTCCTCATCCTGCTCCTTCAAGAGGGACTCCCCTCTGTGTCTTCCAGTACGATTCAGTTTAACATGCACTCTGTCAGAAAGTTTAACGCCGACTGAGCTGGAATGACTGAGCCTTCCTGCGTGGGACTAGCGACCAAAAACAGAATGAGAATCCAGGGCGGGGGGCAGGGGTACGGGGGTGGGGCAGCCCCCAGAGCTCCAGTCTATTCCTCCACGGGCCTTTGATCCAAAGGATTTAAACTCACCCTCCCGACGGGTCAGTAAAGCACTAAACCCAACCCTGTGAGGGAAACAGGTCGGATCTAGCAAGGCCGGTGCACCTGGTATCACCCGAAGGAAGGCAGGCGGGTCCGGAGCAGGTGATCAGGATCCGAGCCACTTGAGGCTGGTTCTGACAGGTTCCGCTACAGTGCGAATGAAGGCCTCACCCTAAAAAAGAAAAAAAAACAACATCTGAGTAGAGTCACTGGTGGGCATGGGGGATCTACACCCACAGTGTTTTGGGTTCAAGCCACCCCCTCTGACTCGGAGGAGTTTGTTTGTTCTCTCCCTGTTGGCTCCCATGGCTGGGGGTATCTGTTTCTGCTTGCTCTCAGATGGCAGGAAACACCAGACCCACAGGAGTCCATACTGCCTCCCAGTCCTGGCACCCCCTTTGTTTTGGCTACCCTGCAGTACACAAACCCTCCATCGGATGGCAGCACCCCCTTGGAACAGCCTGGCTTTGTATCTGCCTCCCCCATATAGCCTGGCCACCTAAAAAGGATAATCGCTCGTCCGTGTCTCTCGTCACAGAAAACGCCCCTCCCCCGCCCGCTCACTTCTTTTCACCAAATAAGCACCCCAATAAACATCACCTCCCATTTCAATTTAAGTCAGTCAGCCCCCCCTCATTTACACCGCACCACCCCCGCTGCATTGCCGGTGCCAGGTGCTGGGAAGCGCGCCTCCATCGCTCGTGTTATTTATTACCGGACTGCGTTTCGCCGCTCACATGCAGAACAGATGTCTGCTCACGGCTTCTCGTGCAACTCTCCGTGTGTGTGCGCAGGGCTGTGGGAGGGGCATGGACACCCGGACAGATTCAGGTGCCCCAGCACTTTACAGGGGCCTTTTAATATGTAAAATTATAAAATTATACAATGTAAGGGGGGGTGGGGGCCCCAAGGTGACATTTTGTCACAGGGCCCAGAATGTTTAACTACTTCCCATGTGTGTGTGTGTGTGCATGTGTGTTGTGTGTGTGCGTGTGTGTGTGCGTGTGTGTGTGTGTGTGTATGCCTGGGGGTCTCTGAACATACCTGGCCAGCCCAGCATTATGTGCAGTTTCGACACGCAGTAACACGCAGGGTTTTGTAAACTGGAATAAAACTCATTGCAGGGAGTCATTTCACTTTCTGATATTATGGGTATCTGCTTGGATATGTGGATTTATGAACGTTTGTAATCACTCTAGAAGTTTCTGTGACAGCCTGTGCTTTAACTTCACAGGCTGCTAAGACTTTGGTGACGTTGGACCTTCCCTGGGGACCCAGCGAGGGAATGCAGCCACAGATAGGTGAAAGAAAGAAGGAAAGAAAGAATGAATATTTTTTTGCTGTATATCTGTCCTGTTAAGTACATTGAGAGCAACAACAAACCAGAGATAAATTCCTTTTATACATAAACATTATTGGCCAATTAAGCCAATTCTGAATGAATGAATGAATATGCAGATCACCTTCCTGTGATGGAATGAGCTGATGGCTGTCCCAGAGTGCCAAGGAGACTGTGTGCCACCCCCCACATCCCCCATGGCATCTCAGGCCAACCCTAAACCTAACCCTAAACCTAACCCTAAACCTAACCCTAATACCCCATCCCGACAAAGGGCATCTCACACATCAACATCTCGGTTCCAGGTCCTTGGACGATCCTTTCTGCGGGGCGCCTGGAACCTCGCCCGCACCCACACGGCCCGGCACCGCGCTGCTCACAGAGACACTCACAAATGCACGCTCTCCTTTTTATTAACTCATTTTATCGGCTTCCCCCTCGCTCCGGAGCCGTCAGCGCTGTCATTCAGGCAGGCGAGCGGCGTCTGCCCGCCAGAGACGCGATTATTAACAAATTAGGAGCGAGGCATTCAGGGTGCATGTTGGGCTCTGCTGTACCACACCTCTATTACTCATCCTGATAGGCCTGATTCCCCGGGGGACACGCGTCTTTTGTTTTTTTTTGTCTCTGCTTGCAATTCCATAATTGGCCAATAGGGGGAGTGTGGACACGCTGGCAAAACACTGCTTTGATTAAGCTCTCATCGCTAAACTCACAGGCAGAAATAATTTGTTCCATGTTCCTTTGTTTTCATATGAGGGGCTCTTTATTTACAGCTTGGCTATTAACCCCTCCTTCACCTGACCGGCCGCTGACCTGGCAAATCCACTCACAGTACGGCTCTGACCCAGGCTTGCATGACATCAGACGGAGAAAAGTGCCTTTATCAGGGGAGGTGGGGAGCTCTGTGCTGCTTTATGGAGGATGTCTGTGAGCATTCTGACTGGCATGTAAGAAACAGAGAAACTTTAAGTCATGGAAGTGAGGAAATTATATTATTAACACACAATTAACAACATAACATAACCTGATTTTGAGTGTTAAATTCTGATCCAGACCGAAGTAAGATGCTATTTATCACTTACAGGCATCCCATCAGAGAAATTGGGGCCCCGTGGATGGAATTCTGGGAAAATAACATTGGAATTCTGGGAAACGTACGGGAGTAAGGTATATCCAAAGTGTGCAGCAGTTGAGGGGTCCTGAGTCTCTGTTTTCGCGAGTCAGCAAGAATTTCTCTGGACAGCAGATGTCACTAATGATCAGGGTCAAGAAGGCGTCACCACAGGAGGAAAAGAGAAGGCAGGAGTGAGAGACGGCATCCCAGTGGGATTTGGGGCACAGCTCTTGGCAGTTTTTCCAGAACCTTCTCTCACACCAGCTCTTGCACCCGGGCCACGTTCTGACAGCCTGGCGCTCTTGGTTCTGTGCTCGCGGTTGCTGATCCTCAGGTCACCTGGACTCTGCTCCTTGTTCAATGTGACTCTTACCTGGAACGAAAATGAATAAAACAAAACAAAAACACAGCGGCCCCCTCGGAGTCCTGCCCCCCTCACCCCCCCCCCAGTCACTGTGTACCTGTGTTAGTCCACAGGACGGGGGGGGAGTGAAGGAGCGTGATATCGTCGTGACCTTCTGCCGACTCCCTCTCGCTCGACATCTGGTTTGACCATCTTCCCCCCGCCACTGCCCCCCCAACACACTCCCTTGCCCCCAATCTCATTAATCCTGTGTGTCATCAGTCCCACTCTCTCTGTTATTGGCAAAGCCGGCCAGAGATGTGAAAATGATGCATGGGCAATTCCCAACAGGAAACCATGCCTACTGAGACCCCCTACCCTCTGCCCCCCCCCACTACACACATCCTTTATTTCTTTCACCAAATCCCGCTGATTACTCTGGAGCCTCCATACCCCCACCAATTCCTGCCATTCACCAGAAGTATTTTTTTTTACCCCCTTATTGCGGTCACCCGGTCCTGTGATTTGGCTTGGGCCACTCTGCTCACACTGCCCCCCGGTGGAGCCCAGGAGCACCGCAGCCGTCCTCAGCCATCCATCTGCATTTTCTGCGTCTTTCCAGAGGGGATGGTGAAATCCAGTGGAGAGGCAGGGGGAGGGGAATTAGATAAACAGGCTTGGACCGCTGTCACGGTCCGGACCGCCAAAGGTCGTGGCCGGACGTCACACGGCACAGCATCATGGGAGGCACAGGCCCGCTGTTATGATGTTCAGATGCCTGCATCTCCACACCTACAGCCTTTTGTGGGGGGGGGGGGGGAGGCTATCTTATTGTATTAATTCAGCTGCCCAATTTGCTTGGCTCACACACAGCCGGTCCCTGGCCTAGTCCCATTGATGGTGACCCCTCTGACTGGGGACATGGTGGCTACCAGCTCTAAGGGGTGCAACGCCCCCCCGTGAGTGCCTGAGCCTCACAGCTCCTCTGTCTCCCCATACTGACCAGGGAGGGGCTCGCAGGTCATCTACAGAAATGCGACCTCCCCATCCCAACTGCTGCCCCCACCAGAGGATCCCGGATAAAGGGCCCGAATAATCCCCCCCCCCCCGGCTGGGTGCAGGCAGCAGCCGCCCCCTCCCTCAGCCTGCTTGTCTCCACGGTGACAGCGGGGCTCCAGTCCTGCGGCTTGAGTCATCTGTTAATTGAACGTCCCACTATTGTTCCACCCCCCGCTAACCCCCCCTCTGTCTTTGAGAGGGGCACGGGAAGGAGAGCATCATTGTACTCTCACACACACCCAGCCCATGGGGTTAAAATCTGCAGTTTTTTTTTTTTATTGCGGGATTTTTACGGCTTTCTTTTTCGTTAAAGCGGCTCAGTTAATGCAGTGTGATGCAGCGCTGGGGATTTATAACGATTTTAATTAGAAAAGGGTGCCGTTCGAGGGTCTCACTCTGCTTCATTGAAATGTGGAATCTCCAGGAGTCCGGGAGCCAATTAAATGCCTGCTGATTAAACAGGACCCCCCCCCCCCCCCAGCCAGACCAGCCACTACCCCCCAAATACCTAAAGCCGCCCCACCCCGCCCTCTCTTCACCCTCCCACAGAAAAGTCCTCTTGAGACGACGGAGCGTCCAGCTCAGGTGTTCAGCCGCCTTCTATCGCCGGGTTTGTTTACTTTTTAACGCCTTGCCAGATGTGTTGCAGAAGCAATGTCACATGACTGGGTCTATTCCACTCAACCCAATCAGAGAGGCACCTGTCGGTCATGTGACAAGCCTGGCGCATCAGCATGGAGGATTGATATCTTCCTTTTTAAATACTTTGGGTGAAGTTCATCTTGAAGCGTGACTATTATGCCTGTGTGTTTGGTTATTTCGCTTTTATAAATGCTGAACTTTATCCCTCT